>NC_053022.1:379897332-380197332 GCF_003073215.2 Triticum urartu | reverse complement strand
TGTTAATGATATGCAAAACCTCAAGCTTGGGGATGCTAGTTGTGCTATGACTACTATTTGTTGCAATGATCATGATTGGGGTGATTCTTCTTATGATCTTGAAAATTTATTTAAGCCCCATGATGAATATGAGATTGATAATAATGTTTGCAATAATATTGAAACTGGGTTTGGAAGAGTGTCAACTTTATATCCCACATATTTGGAGAATGTTCAATCTTATGAATTTTTTGATAAAAGTGGGTTTGGAGAGGTCATGACTTTAGTTAATGTTAATCCCACTATTTTGGAAAAGTGTCAACTTTGCATGCATGTGGATGTAGCGACCAGACCTCAAACAGTCCGATCTCTATGCTTTAGTGTCATCCCTGGATCAGTAATGCTGACACGTACAGTACTTGAAGGATTTATAACAGAGTAGCAATCACACACTTATTACATCGAATGTCTCAAAAGATAACTTATTACAATAAATATGGCTTAAGGCCATCTAATAACGATAACAATAGAAGGCTTGGAAGATAAGTGAGTCCATCAACTCCAACGGCATCACTGAGTATAGAACCACGACCTAAAGGCACCTTACTCGTCGTCTGAAAAGTCTGCAACATGAACGTTGCAGCTCGAAAACGGGCCAGCACATGGAATATGCTGGCAATGTAACACATAGAGAATAGTGAACAGAATAGGCTACACTACATGAATATATGGCTGGTGGAAAGCTCTATGGTTACAGTTTTGCGTAAAGCTAGTTTTTCCCTACTGCAAAGGAATAAATTTTATTTAACTATCATGGTGGTTGTTAAACATTGAGAGTGTAGACACCCTCTCATTCCCAATTAAACATCATCAGTAAAACCCAACAAAATTAATTAAAGTCACATGATGAGATTCACATGATAATCCAAGTACTAGATACTCAGGACTGTCCATAACTGGGGACACGGCTAACCATGATTAGTTTATACACTCTGCAGAGGTTTGCACACTTTTCCCCACAAGACTTGATCTCCTCCGTTGTATTTCTCGCACTGCATGATGTTTGAAAAACGGATGACCGAGACATAGTCTTTCAGAAGCCCTAGCACCTTACGATCGGGTAGACAGTTACACCTACTTTCCCCTACATCTACTAGTCTACCACTATAAGAGTTCGCACGACTTAATCAACTATGCTAGAGCCCATAGTAGCTTGTGGCTGCACATGGAAGTTTCTAGCATGAATAATCTCATGATCCCTTTGATCCTGGGTGGTGGTCCATAAAGAAAAACAGGCAATCGCTGGAATACCCAGGTGCCTCAATCCACCCAGATGTGTATTTAAGTTGCCACCTTAAGTTGAACCATTAATTAACAATCTCACATCTGTCATGGATACACTCACCCAATCCACGTCTACTAGCATAGCATGGCAATATAAGCAAACGTAGAAGTAACTCCCAAGGGTTTGATAATAAAACAGGTAATAGGTACTACCTCATCTACATCCCAAAATCCACAATTTAATTAGATCCTAATCACGCAAATGTTTGAGGATTGATCTAATGTAATAAAGCTGGGTAGTAAGAGCTATGATCAAAGTGTTACTTGCCTTGCTGATGATCCGCGAAACCTAGAGATTCAAAGTAGCAAGCGGCACACTCCGGGTACTCTATCGCAAACAAACAAGCACACAATAAGTACTCATCTAATGCACAGGCAAAACTCAAATAAGAAATCTAACTAGAAAGTTCAACTTAAGAACTCCGGTTTGCAGAAAGAATCAAATCAAACGAAGCAACGAAAGTCAAACAGCGAAAGAAACGAGCTTCGTTTACTAATCTGGATCTAGGTCAAATTTTACAGATGCAAAAACTTGTTTGAGTTGGTTAAACGGAAAGAGGGTTTCGAGATGAAACTCCAGGCGCTTGAATCGCCTGATTCTGATAAACGAGCGAAAAGATAAACTAAAACAAAAATCGGATCAGAAATTGCGATCAGAAATAATCGCGGAAAAATTCGAGAAAAAGAAAAACGACGAACAGGCTAATGAACGAACGTTCGTTGTGTGCGGCTAAACGATGGATACCGTCCATAAAAACGAACGAAAAAGCGGCCGTTCGCTAAATAACTCAACTGACGAAAAATAAACCGAACCGGATCTAAAAAAACGGATCTAGGTTTTCAAAAAACCGATCGGTTTTCTTTGCGAAAACCGAGGCAATGGCGGCTACCTCGGGCGGCTCCGGCGAGATGATGGCGGTGCCGGCGCGGCTTCGGTGCAGTGGGGCGGGGCGGCGGGTGGCGGCGGCGGCTCCGGCGGCGGGCGGCACGGCGGCGACGGCGGGCGGCGAGGCGAGGGGCGGCGGCGGCGGACTCGCGCGGCGGCGGCGGTTGGCGGCGCGCGGATCGAGGGCGGTGACTAGGGTTTCGGGGCTAGGGCGGCTGCGGTGCGGCTCGGGCCCTCGTGGCTTTAAAGGCCGACCGGGCCAAGTGTCCTAGTCGGACACGGCCCGGTTAGGTCGGTCCGTTTTTTTTAATAATTTGACGTGCAGAAAAAGAAAGAAAAGAAATACTAAACGGAATCCAAAATTTCCGAAATAAAATTTCCCCGACTTCTAAAATCAAGCCGGACAAAGTGAACATTTATTTGGGGCCTAAATGCAATTTTGAAAAACGCGCATTTTTCCTAAATTCAAATAAAACAGCGAAAACTTCAAAATAAAATCTTATTTGATTTTTTATTAAATCCTCAATATTTCTTTATTTTGGGAAAGTCATTTTATTCCCTCTCACTTATTTTTATAATTGAAATAATTGAAGATAAAACAAATAAAATCAAATGATCCTATTTTCAAAATTTGAGAAAACTCAAATATGAAAATAACGAAATCCCCAACTCTCTCCGTGGGTCCTTGAGTTGCGTAGAATTTCTAGATCAGGCCCAAAAGCAATAAAATATGATATGCAATGATGATCTAATGTATAACATTCCAAATTGAAAATTTGGGATGTTACAAACCTACCCCCCTTAAGATGAATCTCGCCCTCGAGATTCGGGTTGGCTAGAAAATAGGTGAGGGTGGTCCTTCGGCAAATCTTCCTCTCGCTCCCAGGTGGCTTCATCCTCGGTGTGGTGGCTCCACTGAACTTTACAAAACTTGATAACTTTGCTGCGGGTTACTCGGCTGGCATATTCGAGAATCTTGACTGGTTTCTCCTCGTAGGTCAAATCACTATCCAACTGAATTGCTTCCAGCGGCACTATATCTCTTAGCGGTATATCGGCCATCTCTGTGTGGCACTTTTTCAACTGGGAAATTTGGAACACGTCGTGAACTCTTGACAATCCTTCGGGCAACTCCAACTTGTAAGCAACTTCTCCCATACGCTCCAAAACTTTGTATGGTCCCATAAAATGTGGCGCTAACTTGCCCTTAACTCCAAAGCGCTTAACTCCTCGAAGTGGAGATACACGAAGATAAACTCTATCTCCAGCTTCGTAAACTATCTCCTTGCGTTTAGAATCTGCATAGCTCTTCTGCCTGGACTGGGCTACCTTGAGCCTATCGCGAATCAATTTCACTTTTTGTTCAGAGTCCTTAATCAAATCCGGTCCAAACAAGTGGCGGTCTCCAACTTCATCCCACGACAATGGGGTCCTGCACCTCCTTCCGTACAAGTCTTCAAAAGGGGCCATCTTCAAACTGGATTGATAACTGTTGTTGTAAGAGAACTCTGCATATGGCAAATTGTCATCCCGACTAGATCCATAATCTAGCGCACAAGCTCTCAGCATATCCTCCAAAATCTGATTGACTCTCTCGGTCTGTCCATCTGTCTGCGGGTGAAAAGCTGTACTGAACTCTAGCCTGGTACCCAAAGTTTCATGCAACTGATTCCAGAACTTTGAGGTAAACTGGGTTCCTCTATCGCATACAATGCTCCTCGGAACTCCATGCAGACATACGATCCTGGTCATGTATATCTTTGCCAACTTAGCACTGGTGTAAGTGGCCTTTACTGGGATGAAATGAGCTACCTTCGTCAAGTGACCGACTACAACCCATACCGAGTCATAGCCTGAACAGGTCCTGGGTAATCTCGTGATAAAATCCATGCCTAGCTTATCCCACTTCCATTCGGGTATCGACAATGGTTGTAGCAATCCCGCTGGCTTCTGATGCTCTGCCTTTACTCTCTGACATACATCACAAACTGCTACATACTCTGCAATATCCTTCTTCATTCCTGTCCATCAGAAAGTATCCTTCAAATCCAAATACATCTTGGTATTTCCTGGGTGAATCGAGTATGGTGAATCATGGGCCTCTTGCAGAATCAACTTCCTGATCTCCGGATCATTAGGCACATAAACGCGGTCCTCAAACCCATAAGGTATCGTGCTCATCCTCGTCCTTTAGTTGTTCCTTTGCTCAACTTCTCCTTTATAGAGGCAATCTCCTTGTCGGTCTCCTGACCTTCTCTGATCTTATCCATCAAAGTAGACTGAATCTCCAATGCTGCAATGTAGCCTCTCGGAACTATCTCCAAACATAGCTCACGAAGATCCTCGACTAACTCCTTCGGTAAATCTCCCGTCATTAGTGCGTTGACATGGCTCTTACGGCTCAACGCATCGGCTACTACGTTAGCCTTTCCGGGGTGATAATGCAATCTCATATCATAATCCTTGATGAGCTCCAACCATCTCCTTTGCCTAAGATTCAGCTCCTTCTACGTGAAAATGTACTTCAAACTCTTGTGATCCATGTACACCTCACAATGGTTTCCAATGAGAAAATGTCTCCAAGTCTTCAATGCATGCACTACTGCTGCTAACTCCAAATCATGTGTAGCATAATTCAACTCATGGGGCTTAAGCTGTCATGAAGCATACGAAACAACTCTTCCCTCCTGCATAAGCACTGCTCCAAGTCCTCAGCATGAAGCGTCACAATACACCTCGTAATCCTTGCGCTGATCTGGCAGAATCAACACTGGCGAGGTAACCAAACATTTCTTCAACTCATGGAAACTGGCCTCACATTCCTCAGTCCATATGAACTTGGTATCCTTCTTCAACAACTCTGTCATAGGTTTTGCAATTTTTGAGAAATTCTCTATGAATCTCCGGTAGTATCCTGCAAGTCCAAGAAAACTTCGGATCTCTCCAACTATTGTTGGGGCTTCCCAATTTGTCACAGTGACAACCTTGGTGGGATCTACTGCTATTCCTTCTCCGGATATAACATGTCCGAGGAATCCAACCTCTTTCAACCAAAACTCACATTTGCTGAACTTAGCCTATAACTGATGTTCTCTGAGCTTACCAAGTACCAAACACAAATGTTCTTTATGTTCTTCTTCATTCTTCGAGTAAACTAGTATATCATCAATGAACACTATGACGAACTTATCCAAAAACTCCATAAACACTTTGTTCATCATGTTCATGAAATATGCAGGTGCGTTAGTCAGACCAAAGGACATAACGGTATACTCATACAACCCGTACCTAGTGGTAAAAGTTGTCTTAGGTATATCCTGCTCTCAAATCTTCAACTGGTGGTATCCTAATCGCAAATAAATCTTGGAAAATACCTTTGCTCCTTGCAATTGGTCAAACAGATCATTGATCATGGGCAGTGGGTACTTATTCTTGATCGTCACTTCATTCAATCCTCGATAATCAACAACCATCCTTAACGATCCATCCTTCTTTTCCACTAGAAGTACTGGCGATCCCCAAGGTGATGAACTTGCGAGAATATATCCCTTATCCAGTAACTCCTTAATCTGCTTCTTAATCTCCTCCAAATCCTTTGCAGTCATTCTATACGGTCTCTTAGATATTGGTCCTGTGCCTAGCAAAAGCTCAATCAAAAACTCAATGTCCCTATCTGGTGGCATGCCTGGCAACTCTTCTGGAAATACATCCGGAAAATCCTTTAGCAGCGGTACTTCCTCCTGTACAACTCCTGTTAGGGAATTTACTAGAGTCCTATTCGGCACATGCTGCGATACATACTTGATCCTTCTTCCTTCTGGGGTGGTAAGCAAAATCGACTTACTAGCACAATCGATGTTTCCTCCATACATCGATATCCAATCCATACCCAGAATTACATCCAAACTTTGTGGTTCCAAAATGATTAAATCCGAGGGGAAAACATGCCTACCTATACTCAATGGCACTTGAAAACATCCTTGACTGGCCATATACTCCGCTCCTGGTGAGCTTACTAACATAGGTGTTCTAAGAACTTTGGTGGGCAGATTATACTTATCCACAAATCCCCGTGATATGTATGAATGTGATGCACCAGTATCGAAAATAACGATTGCAGTAAATGACTTAACCAAAAACTTACCTATTACTGCATCTGGCTGGGCTGCAACCTCCTCCATGTTAGTGTGATTCACCTGTCCCCTGTTGAAAGGGTTCGGCTTCTTCCCTGAGCTTCCATTGCCATTTCCATTCTCGGCTTCAGGACATTCATTAGCGTAATGTCCAGTCTTCTGGCACTTATAGCAAGTGACTTGGCTCAGGTCTCTCTTGGCTGGTGTTGATGGGTTGGTACAGTTCTGGCCGTTGCTTCCTCCATTCCCATTACCATTCTTGGGGCCATTATGATTGTGCGAGCTACCTCCTCCATGGGTATGCTGGAAATGTCCTCCCGATTTCGGGGTAAAACGTGGCTTCTGCTGAGCTCCAGAATTGTACTTCCCTTGTCCATACTTCCTCTTGCGGTTCTCAATCTGCTGCTGCTTCCCTTCAATCATAAGAGCTCTATCTAGCAACTCCTGGTAGTTGTTGAAAGTTGCTACCATCAACTGCATGCTCAGCTCATCATTCAGTCCTTCCAGAAACTTCTCCTGCTTAGCTGCATCTGTAGCAACGTCATCTGGGGCATAACATGCTAGTTTACTAAAGTCGTCCACATACTGGCCAACGGTCTGTCCTCCTTGGCGCAAGTTGCGAAACTCACGCTTCTTCATGGCCGTAGCTCCTGCTGAAACATGGGCAATATAGAAAGCCTGCTGAAATTGGTCCCATGTCACCATGGCTATAGGGTAGGTGACAGTGTAATTCTCCCACCATGATGCTGCTGGTCCATCCAACTGATGTGCGGCAAAGCGCACCTTCTCAGCATCAGCACATCTTGTAGTGGTTAACTCCCTTCCAATCTTGCGGAGCCAATCATCTGCTACTATAGGCTCGGTGCTACTAGAGAACACTGGCGGATTCAACCTAAGAAAACGGGTTAAGTGATCAACAGGTGGTGGCGGTGGTGGGTTGTTGTTGTTGTTGTTCCCCTAATTCTGATTCTGGACTAGCAACTGCATCAACATATTCTGCTGCTGGATCAACTGAGTGAGCTCCAGTGGAAATGCAAATCCATTGTCATGTCTCGGAGGCATCTGATGGGTTTAGAAAAGATGAGAATATAAGATAGAATGAGTTCTAGAGAGAAAACACTACCCATATGCACATGAGGCAAATGCAAACAAAATCACTTCATTCAATCAAACAAGGGCATACAACGGTCTATCTATCATTACAAAAGTGCTCGGGCTATACTAGATACATGGGAAAATACTACTATTGATATGGTGGTCGACTAGAAAAACTGCTCCGATGAAGACTCCATGATATCTGCTCTAGCTTCATCAACATAGTCATCATCGCTATCGTCTGGGTCCGAGTCAGTGTTGTCGATGATGATGTAGTTCTCTAGACAAGTGCAATCATCTTCTCCTCCAGTTGCGGGAAATCCCATGAACACTTTTAGCTTCTTCTTCAGATCATCATTCTTCTCCACTAGTGTTGCTATTTCCTCCTCATATCCATCGCGTGTAGACTTGACTTCTTCCTCCAGCTATGTGATCTTGGTCATGGCCTTTTTCAGGTCTATCATGCCTGCGCACATCTGGTTCTCCTGGCGTCGAATGTGTTGGTTTAACTCCTGGATAAAAGCTGCAATTGATCTATCCTTCCTGGTGCTGGTCATCTCCCATTACTCATCTCGGCGCCCAAAAATCTGGTAGATAGTATCCTTGAGATCCTTGTGGTAAACTTCTCCAATGCGCCACATAGTGATGTGCGCTGCCATGCTCTTTCCTAGACTCCAGGTTGGTGCATCAAAGGAAAACTCTATGGGCTCAGTGATAGGCATGAACGTCCTTCCTGGAACTTGAACTTGAACTTGAATCATCCAGCGTTCCTCTTCATGTAAAGTGGCGTTGTAGGTCCCGGTGAAGCTTGGTACTCCGATGTTCAGATATCTAGTGACTTCCTTCAAGTGACGTTCAAAGGGTGTATCTTCATCCGGTCGCGTGAATTTGTTCCTCGCATCCGCCATCCTAAAAGAGTAGAAAAGATGAGGAGTCAAAAATGAGAAGTGTGAGTAGTGATCTAGGGCTTTTAGCTTAGTGGTCGTGTCCTACAGTCAGCGTGTGCTCAGATACCATCTTGTAGCGACCAGGCCTCAAACAGTCCGATCTCTGTGCTTTAGTGCCATCCCTGGATCAGTAATGCTGACATGCATAGTACTTGAAGGGTTTATAACAGAGTAGCAATCACACACTTATTACATCAAATGTCTCAAAAGATAACTTATTATAATAAATATGGCTTAAGGCCATCTAATAACAATAACAGCAGAATGCTTGGAAGATAAGTGAGTCCATCAACTCCAAGGACATCACTGAGTATAGAACCACGACCTAAAGACACCTTACTCGTCGTCTGAAAAGTCTGCAACATGAACGTTGCATCCCGAAAACGGGTCAGCACATGGAATATGCTGGCAATGTAACACACAGAGGATAGTGAAGAGAATAGGCTATACTACATGCATATATGGCTGGTCGAAAGCTCTATGGTTACAGTTTTGCGTAAAGCCAGTTTTTCCCTACTGCAAAGGAATAAATTTTATTTAACTATCATGGTGGTTGTTAAACATTGAGAGTGTAGACACCCTCTCAATCCCAATTAAACATCATCATTAAATCCAACAAAATTAATAAAAGTCACATCATGAGATTCACATGATAATCCAAGTACTAGATACTCAGGACTGTCCATAACCGGGGACACGGCTAACCATGATTAGTTTATACACTCTGCAGAGGTTTGCACACTTTTCCCCACAAGACTTGATCTCCTCTGTTGTATTTCTCGCACTGCATGATGTTTGAGAAACGGATGACCGAGACATAGTCTTTCAGAAGCGCTAGCACCTTACGATCGGGTAGACCATTACACCTAATTTCACCTACATCTACTAGTCTACCACTGTAAGAGTTGGCATGACTTAATCAACTATGCTAGAGCCCATAGTAGCTTGTGGCTGCACACAGAAGTTTCTAGCATGAATAATCTCATGATCCCTTTGAGCCTGGGTGGCGGTCCATAAAGAAAAACAGGCAATCGCTGGAATACCCAGGTGCCTCAATCCACCCAGATGTGTATTTAAGTTGCCACCTTAAATTGAACCATTAATTAACAATCTCACATCTGTCATGGATACACTCACCCAATCCACGTCTACTAGCATAGCATGGCAATATAAGCAAACGTAGAAGTAACTCCCAAGGGTTTGATAATAAAACAGGTAATAGGTACTACCTCATCGACATCCCAAAACCCACAATTTAATTAGATCCTAATCACGCAAATGTTTGAGGATTGATCTAATGCAATAAAACTGGGTAGTAAGAGGTATGATCAAAGTGTTACTTGCCTTGCTGATGATCTGCGAAACCTAGAGATTCAAAGAAGCAAGCGGCGCACTCCGGGTACTCTATCGCAAACAAATAAGCACACAATAAGTACTCATCTAATGCACAGGTAAAACTCAAATAAGAAATCTAACCAGAAAGTTCAACTTAAGAACTCAGGTTTGCAAAAAGAATCAAATCAAACGAAGCAACGAAAGTCAAACAGTGAAAGAAACGAGCTTCGTTTACTAATCTGGATCTAGGTCAAATTTTACAGATGTAAAAACTTGTTTGAGTTGGTTAAACGGAAAGAGGGTTTTCGAGACGAAACTCTAGGCGCTTGAATCGCCTGATTCCGATAAACGAGCGAAAAGATAAACTAAAACAAAAATCGAATCAGAAATCGTGATCAGAAATAATCACGGAAAAATCCGAGAAAAAGAAAAATGACGCACAGGCTAACGAATGAACGTTCACTGTCTGCGGCTAAACGATGAATACTGTTCGTAAAAACGAACAAAAAAGTGGCCGTTCGCTAAATAACTAAACCGATGAAAAATAAACCAAACCGGATCTAAAAAAACGGATCTAGGTTTTCAAAAACACCGATCGGTTTTGTTTGCGAAAACCGAGGCAACGGCGGCTACCTCGGGCGGCTCCAGCGAGACGACAGCGGCGGCGGCGTGGGGCGGCGGCTCCGGCTCCGGTGCGGCGGCGCGGGGCGGCGGGTGGCGAGGCGAGGGACGGTGGCGGCGGACTCGCGCGACGGCGGCGCGCGGTGCGCGGGTCGAGGGCGGCAGCGGCAAGGGTTTCGGGGCTGGGGCGGCTACGGTGCGGCTCGGGCCCTCGCGACTTTAAAGGCCGGCCGAGCCAAGTGTCCTAGTCGGACACGGCCCAGTTAGGTCGGTCTGTTTTTTTAATAATTTGACGTGTAGAAAAAGAAAGAAAATAAATACTAAACAGACTCGAAAAATCCTGAAATAAATTTTCCCCGACTTCTAAAATCAAGCCGGACAATGTGAACATTTATTTGGGGCCTAAATACAATTTTCAAAAACGCGCATTTTTCCTAAATTCAACTAAAACAGCGAAAAACTCCAAAATAAAATCTTATTTGATTTTTTATTAAATCCTCAATATTTCTTTATTTTGGGAAGTCATTTTATTCCCTCTCACTTATTTTTATAATTGAAGATAAAATAAATAAAATCAAATGATCCTATTTTCAAAATTTGAGAAAACTCAAATATGAAAATAACGAAATCTCCAACTCTCTCTGTGGGTCCTTGAGTTGCGTAGAATTTCTGGATCAGGTCCAAAAGGAATAAAATATGATATGCAATGATGATCTAATGTATAACATTCCAAATTGAAAATTTGGGATGTTACAGTGGATCGTGTTGAAAATATTTTATGTGATAGCTATTTTGTTGAATTTGCTTATGATCCTGCATGTAATTATTATGAGAGAGGAAAATATGATTGTAGAAATTTTCATGTTACTAAATTATCCCTCGTTATGTTGAGATTGCTATTGTTTCTTTCCGCTTCTTTGCATATGCTAGTGTCTTCTTGCTATGATACTTTGTTTTCCTATAAGATGCCTATGCATAGGAAGTATGTTAGACTTAGATGTGTTTTTCACGTGTTTCATGATGCTCTATTTGTACTTCAATTCTTGTCTTTCATGTGAGCATCATTAAAATTATCAATGCCTAGCTAGGGGCGTTAAACAATAGCGCTTGTTGGGAGGCAACCCAATTTTATTATTTTTATTCTACCTTTTGTTCCTGTTTAGTAATAAATAATTTTTCTTGCCTCTGTTATGATTGTGTTTTTTATGTTTTGATTAGTGTTTGTGCCAAGTAAAGCCTTTAGGGTCTTCTTGAATGATTGTTGTTTGATCTTGCTGATAAAAACAGAAAGTATGCGCTCACGAAAATAATTTTTATTTTTTACCAGAGAGCAATAAAATACCAATTCCAACTGCCATATATCAATATACAAATTTTCCTGGTCGTCCTAATTTTTCAGAATTTTTGGAGTTACAAAAGTATTCGAAACCTCCAGATTGCTACAGACTGTTCTGTTTTGACAGATTTTGTTTTTCATGTGTTTACTTATTTTGATGAATCTATGGGTAGTATCGGGGGGTATGAACCATAGAGAAGTTGGAATACAGTAGGTTTAACACCAATATAAATAAATAATGAGTTCATTACAGTACATTAAAGTTGTGGTTTGTTTTATTATACTAAGGGAGCTCATGAGATTTTGTGATTAAGTTGGGTAACGCCAGGGTTTTCCCAGTCACGACGTTGTAAAACGACGGCCAGTGAATTGTAATACGACTCACTATAGGGCGAATTCGAGCTCGGTACCCGGGGATCCTCTAGAGTCGACCTGCAGGCATGCAAGCTTGGGGATGCCCCGGAAGGCATCCCCTCTTTCGTCTTCATCTATCGGTAACTTCACTCGAGGCTATATTTTTATTCACCACATGATATGTGTTTTGCTTGGAGCGTATTGTATGATTTGAGTCTTTGATTTTTAGTTCACCACAACCATCCTTGTTGTACACACCTTTTGGGAGAGACACACATGAATCGGAATTTATTAGAATACTCTATGTTCTTCACTTATATCTTTTGAGCTAGATAATTTTGCTTCAGTGCTTCACTTATATCTTTTTTAGAGCATGGTGGTGGTTTTATTTTATAGAAATTATTGATCCCTCATGCTTCACTTATATTATTTTGGGAGTCTTTTAGAACAGCATGGTGATTTGCTTTGGTTATAAAATTAGTCCTAATATGATGGGCATTCAAGATGGGTATAATAAAAACTTTCATTTAGAGTTCATTGAATACTATGAGAAGTTTGATACTTGATGATTGTTTTGAGATATGAAGATGGTGATATTAGAGTCGTGCTAGTTTGGTAGTTGGGTAATTGTGAAATTGAAAAATACTTGTGTTGAGGTTTGCAAGTCCCGTAGCATGCACGCATGGTAACTGTTGTGTGACAAATATGAAGCATGAGGTGTTTCTTTGATTGCCTTCCTTATGAGTGGCGGTCAGGGACGACCGATGGTCTTTTCCTACCAATCTATCCCCCTAGGAGCATGTGCATAGTGCTTGGTTTTGATGACTTGTAGATTTTTGCAATAAGTATGTGAGTTCTTTATGACTAATGTTGAGTCCATGGATTATACGCACTCTCACCCTTCCACCATTGCTAGCCTCTCTTGTGCCGCGCAACTTTCGCCGGTACCATAAACCCATCATTTACCTTCCTCAAAACAGCCACCATTCCTACCTATTATGGCATTTCCATAGCCATTCCGAGATATATTTTCATGCAACTTTACACCATTCTGTTTATTATGACACGCTTCATCATAGTCATATTGCTTTGCATGATCATGTAGTTGACATCGTATTTGTGGCATGGCCACCATTCATAATTTTTCATACATGTCACTCCTGATTCATTGCATCCCGGTACACCGCCGGAGGCATTCACATAGAGTCATATTTTGTTCTAATTATCGAGTTGTAATTCTTGAGTTGTAAGTAAATAAAAGTGTGATGATCTTCATTATTAGAGCATTGTCCCATGTGAGGAAAGGATGATGGAGACTATGATTCCCCCGCAAGTCGGGATGAGATTCCGGACAAAAAATTAAAAAGAGAAAAAAAGAGGTCATAAAAAAGGAGAAGGCCCAAAAAATGAGAGAAAAAGAGAGAAGGGGCAATGTTATTATCCTTTTTCCACACTTGTGCTTCAAAGTAGCACCATGATCTTCATGATAAAGAGTCTTTGATGTTGTCACTTTCATATACTAGTGGAATTTTTCATTATATAACTTGGCTTATATATTCCCATGATGGGCTTCCTCAACTTGCCCTAGGTCTTCGTGAGCAAGCAAGTTGGATGCACACCCACTTAGTTTCTTTTGTTGAGATTTCATACACTTATAGCTCTAGTGCATCCATTGCATGGCAATCCCTACTCACTCACTTTGATATCTATTGATGGGCATCTCCATAGCCCATTGTTATGCCTAGTTGATGTGAGACTATCTTCCTCTTTTTTGTCTTCTCCACAACCATCATTCTATTCCACCTATAGTGCTATGTCCATGGCTCGCGCTCATATATTGCGTGAAAGTTGAAAAAAATTGAGAATACTAAAGTATGAAACAATTGCTTGGCTTGTCATTGGGGTTGTGCATGATTGGAGCATTTTGTGTGACGAAAATGAAGCATAGCCAAACTATATGATTTTGTAGGGATGAGCTTTCTTTGGCTATGTTATTTTGAGAAGACACAGTTGCATGGTTAGTATGCTTGAAGTATTATTATTTCTATGTCAATATTAAACTTTTGTATTGAATCTTTCGGATCTGAACATTCAAGACACAATAAATAAAATTACATTGAAAAATATGTTAGGTAGCATTCCACATCAAAAATTCTGTTTTTATCATTTGCCTACTCGAGGACGAGCAGGAATTAAGCTTGGGGGTGCTTGATCACTACAACAGGACCCCTCATATAGCAATGCATTTTTCCGTATCTAAATGTCCATATATGCGCTGCTAGCGTCTTTGCCAACGGTTTTGGATGCGTAGCCTTATCCAGGGTTGCTAGCACATAATGATCCAGGGTTGCTAGCACATAATGCAACGGTTATACTTCCGTTGGTAAAAGGAACCGTTGCAAGAGTACAACACATAAAACTGACTTTTACAACATTCATATACGTTGGTGGTTAATGTCCAGGAATTGAAATCTCATCTACAGGATTTCAAATCCCATTACTTGGCCACAAAGAATTTGCAATGCTGTAGGTGTTTTACATATAAAATGTGAATAATATTTTATATATTGCCAGTAATTAAATTAATGCTCCACATAATGGTGATAAGTATGTATATCAAGTCGGAATAAAAAATATACGCACGACAGGAAGAAATCATATATTGAAAAAAACTGTGGGATTACAATAGTTGATATTACAGGAGTAATAACATCCAGATGTGATGCATAACCTGAATATTCTCTTGACAGCAAAACTTAAACTAAAATCATCCATCAACATCCCTACAACTTAAACTAAAACTTAACCGAGGAACATCATCCAACAGGAAAAGCATCCCTACAACTAAACTAAAACTGAGAACAGCCATCATCGTCTTCATCGTGAACCAGGAACATCATCATCATCATCATTGTAGTATACTTGCCACGCACCCATGTAATCATCCGTATATCTTTTGAATCTACAAACAAAATAAGAAAATGAATTGTTAAAACACAATGCAAATAGTGATGGGTTGCCCAGAAAATAGGAAACATTACTTCTTACAATGGGTCATTACTTTCGAAACATTGGTTGCCCGCCTAGATTACAACTATTACAAAGAAAAGTTCCGACCTGAAAGTATTCCCTTACAACTCAATATACTACTTCAGGTCACAAAACAAACATAAACAGACTCGGAGAAAAATAAACAGATTTGGTTGTGGCCTAAAAGCAAGCCACTAATAACATAGTACCTACTTAGTTGACAGATTAAAAGCATAATAGACACTGCTTGTATGGAACAATGCAAGCGGCATAATGGGAAATTCAGCAATTTACAAACCATGACAGCAAGAGTTCATGAGGGTAATTCAGCAATTTATGAATCAAAGTGGTATGAGCTCAGTGGTCACTTTAGCAATGTACAAATCAAAAAGGCAAGAGTATCTAAGAAGAACATTACTTGCATTTCCGTCTTCGCAAACAGTTAACATATGGAGATCACGGACAGTTACCAGAACTATGACTACGGACACTTTTGTATCTTGGACAAATCTACTCGCAGCTCCAGCCATCCGTGATGTCGCCTCCATCTCGGCAGTGCCGGAACGGATGAGTGCGGCGCCTCACATTAAATTACACACAACAATAGGTACACAATTGGCTAGATATGAGTACATAAATAGTTGAATAAGAGCAGAAAACAAGGCTGAAAACAGGTTAGAGCTAATCTAAGCAATAAAGGAATAAATAAATAATCACCTCAACGGAAATAGTCTTAGTTGAAGGTAAAACTCAATGATGTAGTATGAATGTAGAGCCTGGCACATTGAAAACCACCGAATGGCATTGAGTATTTCTTTCTTCGGAAACCTGCACACAAACAAACAGTGAGCCTCTATTTAACGAATGACTAATATGATGATTAACAGTGAGCTGTTGCCGGTGTATATGTGCGTGTGCTTGTTGCAAGCTTTAGTATATGAATGTTTGGACATGAACATGCATAAAGCTCAGGTGTAGGTTGCATCTAAGTGGGGTATTAGGATTCAGTTTTTTTACACTATGATGTACAGTGGTAGTAGATAAGTATCTTTTTTAGATTAGTAGATAAGTACTTGGTATAGATGAATTCTTTGCATTGACTTGAACCAAGTGCATATATAATAACTGCATGCTATGAGAGCAGTGGCAGAGCGTGACCAAAACACAACAGGGGGCCAAATCCATCTAAGAACACACAATATCCATGAAAAAGCTACTCATCATAGAATATGTGTAAGCGATAATTTGAAGGGATCCCATAATTATATGACTAAATAATATGTCGTTTCCATTGTTGCTATATATCTAAATCAGGAACTTATAATGCATCAAATTTTCCAGCATTTAACCAATGCAGTGGACATCTATATGAATAAATTATCATCACACCTCGCTTCTCAGTTACTCTCTCCGTTCCAATCAAAAAATAGGACATACACTTTCTGTAGTAAACTAACCAAGCAATTAGCCAAGCAAGCACGAAGCACCAACCAGCAGTGTCCAAGGCGTTTGGTTTCAATCAACAAGGCACCGTAACCCAGCAAGAGGGTTAAGGTCCAGTGCGCACAAGTGCTGGTGTGTCCACCGTCCGGCATGGTGGCTTGCCAGCGTCAGCGACATGCAGCTCCAAGCCTCCGACCGATAAGAAGGGGATAGACAAGTCGATAAAGAGGAGGAGCCAAGGAGGTCATCAGACGAACGGACGAGTTCGCAATGGTCGGTTGCTCAAATCATGTCAGCGGACGATGGTTCACAATAGCTGTGGCCTGGTAGTGATCTAGCCCTGCAGTAGCAGTCTATCGGAGCCGTGGAGAATTGGGGATGGATGCTGTTCCTAGACTGCTACTGGGCATTATCTCCTGGGCTGTGCTAAAGTAGTGAATAAACTTGGTATAAAATTCTTTTTGTAATTTTGGAAGGGGGGTCGTGGCCCAGTTTCGCCTCCACTACCCTCCTCCAATGTATGAGAGGACAATCACATAACCAAATGACAAAGAAAATGTTTACTATCTTATTTATCAGTGTTCTGAATCATATCAACAGCATCAAAGCAAAATCATAGAAGAAACAATGTGGATTATTAATTCACCTGCTCACTAAACACAAAGATGTACGTGCTTTCCCCAATAGGTCCACGTCCACTAGTATTTGCACTGGACGTGAAAGCCACCATTAGCAAGCTACAACCTCCACCTAAATAACCTGACCATCAGACTCCCAAAAAGTGTGAAATTGCAACAAAAACTTTGATTAGTAACTCATCACAACTGCAATACAGAGATCTACTAAGACTGGATCCCTCCTTAAATATTGTAACTCTTGTACTAGACTGTTTAACATGGGGTCCGCATATATGAAGTAGCGCTTCTCTACATATTAAAAATAGAAAGGATTAACGACTCATCTATCAAGGATGGATGAATTAGCACTTAGCAAAATTTGATGCTCCATTGATATCTAATATTAGTAATTTAATAGAGTAGCAATCCGTGCATAAATATAAATCAATGGAGATCAGAAGTCAGTCTACAGGCCTATCAGTGTTCGTCAGTGAATTGCACAAGGGCCAAACTTTTTTGACAGGGATTAGCAGCAATAGAATCAGGGGTGTATACCTAGACGTCTATAGGAGAAGAGAAGAACAGAGGTTAGATAAAGGGGAAGAGAGAGAGGCCAAAGCCAGGGGAGGGGATTCACTCACCGAAAGAGAGGACGACATGGCCACCGGTGCCTTAGCCGACGCCCGAAGCCCTAGCCATCAGGGAAAGGTCACGGGTGGGCTTTGGAGCCCGCTACCTCCGGATCTAGCCGCATGGAAGGGCGCCACGGTGTGATTGGACGTCAGGCTGTGCTTCGCGATGGCGGGATTCGCCGGCTGGATGTCGCCTGAATCAGCCGCCGCAGGTAGCGCAACGAGGAGTCGCATCAAGAGAGAGATGGGATGTGAGAGGGATAAGTGGGTGGGTGATGCGGCGGATCCGGTAGCCTCCGGAGCTGCGAGGTGGGAGGAGGGCAGGGGAGGGCCGGCGGCGAGGAGGAGAGGAGGGTCACGAGGCGGTTGGTGGCGGCGACTTGGGAGAGAGGAGGGGCATCGGGGGATCTGTTTCTGGCGCATCTCTCTCTCCTTCCCTGTTTTTTTTATATGTCCCACGATAGGGTCAAGAGATGTAAATCTGCAACGCATATCTGCAACCTTTAATATGCGTATCTATTAAGGAATTTACAACGTATAGCTAAAATGTTGTAGAATGTGCGTTGCTTTATAAGGGGTATTCTTGTAGTGGATACGTCTCCAACGTATCTATAATTTTTGCTTGTTACATGCTATTATATTATCTGTTTTGGATGTTTAATGGGGTTTAATATGCTCTCTTATTATTTTTAGGACTAACCTATTAACCGAAGGCCGAGTGCCAGTTTCTGTTTTTTTGCCTATTTTAGTGTTTTGCAGAAAAGGAATACCAAACGGAATCCAAACGGAATGAAACCTTCGCGGTGATCTTTCTTGAAATGAAAGCAATCCAGAAGACTTGGAGTTGAAGTATGGAACTCCGTGAGGCGGCCACAAGGCAGGAAGGCGCGCCTAGGGGGGTAGGCGTGCCCCCCACCCTCATGGGCCCCACGGAGCTCCACCAACGTATTTATTTTGCCTATATATACTCTTACACCCTAAAACATCAGGGGGATCCACGAAACCACTTTTCCACCGCCGCAACCTTCTGTACCCGTGAGATCCCATCTTGGCGCCTTTTCCGGCGATCTGCCGGAGGGGGAATCAATCACGGAGGGCTTCTACATCAACACCACAGCCTCTCCGATGATGTGTGAGTAGTTTACCATAGACCTTCGGGCCCATAGTTATTAGCTAGATGGCTTCTTCTCTCTCTTTGGTTCTCAATACAAAGTTCTCCTCGATGTTCTTGTAGATCTATTCGATGTAATACTTTTTGTGGTGTGTTTGCCGAGATCCGATGGATTGTGGATTTATGATCAAGTTTATCTATGAACAATATTTGGTTCTTCTCTGAATTATAATATGCATGATTTTATATCTTTGCAAGTCTCTTCGAATTATCGATTTAGTTTGGCCTACTAGATTGATCTTTCTTGCAATGGGTGAAGTGCTTAGCTTTGGGTTCAATCTTGCGGTGTCCTTTCCCAGTGACAGTAGGGGCAGGAAGGCATGTATTGTATTGTTGCCATCGAGGATAAAAAGATGGGGTTTATATCATATTGCTTGAGTTTATCCCTCTACATCATGTCATCTTGCTTAATGCATTACTCTGTTCTTATGAACGTAATACTCTAGATGCATGCTGGATAGTGGTCGATGTGTGGAGTAATAGTAGTAGATGCAGAATCGTTTCGGTCTACTTGACACAGACGTGATGCCTATATGCATGATCATTGCCTAGATATTCTCATAACTATGCGCTCTTCTATCAATTGCTCTGTAATTTTGTTCACCCACCGTAATATATGCTATCTTGAGAGAAGCCACTAGTGAAACCTATGCCCCCCGGGTCTATTTTCCATCATATAATCTTCTATTTTACATCATATAAGTTTCCGATCTACAATTCCAGCTTCCTATTTATTTTATTTTGCAATCTTTACTTTCCAATCTATACAACAAAAATACCAAAAATATTTATCTTACTATCTTTATTAGATCTCACTTTTGCGAGTGACCGTGAAGGGATTGACAACCCCTTTATCGCGTTGGTTGCAAGGTTCTTGATTGTTTGTGCAGGGTACTAGGTGACTTGCGTGTTATCTCCTACTAGATTGATACTTTGGTTCTCAAAAACTGAGGGAAATACTTACGCTACTTTGCTGCATCACCCTTTCCACTTCAAGGGAAAACCAACGCATGCTCAAGAGGTAGCATTTTCTTGCAACATAGTCTCTTTTATCATATCTTTTATTCTTAGGTTGTGGGTTATCAAGATCAACAGGTGGTTCTATCTGAACATCATTATCTGGTTCTTTATCATTGCTTTGTTGAGAGTCTTCATGAACCTCATCATTATCTTTTTCATTATCATTAGGTGAGTGTTCATTACCAGATTGTGTTTCAGCATCGGAGATAGAACCTTCATTACCATTATCAGGAGGTTTTTCTATTTCAGGTTCACTAGAAGTGTGCAAAGTCCTATCATTTTTCTTTTTCTTTTTCTTCCTAGAAGGACTAGGTGCACTAGTGTTTTTCTTTGTGAATCTTGTTCAATTCTTTTAGGGTGTCCCTCAGGATAAGGTGGTTCCTGAGTCATTTTACCTCCTCTAGTTACAACTCTAACAGCAAAGTCATGCATATTATGATTCATTTCATCAAGCAATTCTCTTTGAGATTTAGCAACTTGTTCTAATTGAGTTTGAACCATAGAAGCATGTTTTCGAACACCTCTAACATCATTTGATATTCTAAATGACAAGTCACTCAAGCGAGCAATCATATCAGAATTATATTTCAATTGTTTCATAACATTTGCATTGAAGTGATCTTGTTTCCTAATGTAGTTTTCAAACTCATAAAGGCATTGACTAGGATGCATATTGTGAGGATTATCATTATCATTGAACTTCATAAGAGAATTTACCTCTACCACCTAAGGCAGTGGTGGTGTATTAAGCCCATGTATTTCTTCAATAGGAGGTAAATTTTTAACATCCTCAGCTTCAATACCTTTTTCCTTCATGGATTTCTTTGCCTCTTGCATATCTTCAGGACTGAGATATAATATACCCCTATTCTTTAGAGTGGGTTTAGGCGGTGGTTCAGGAATAGTCCAATCATCATAATTTTTCAATATGCTATTCAATAATTCTTCAGCTTGAGCAATAGTTCATTCCCTGAAAATACAACCAGCACAACTATCTAGGAAGTCCCTAGAAGCATCGGTTAGTCCATTATAGAAGATATCAAGTATTTCATTTGCTTAAGAGGATGATCAGGCAAAGCATTAAGTAACTGGCAAAGCCTCCCCCAAGCTTGTGGGAGGCTCTCTTCTTTAGTTTGCACAAAGTTAAATATTTCCTGTAAGGCAGCTTGTTTCATACACTACAAAAAAATACACTTTCGTGATGATACGTGTTTGTCACAGTAGGTCGCTTTTTTGTCATGCATGTACATCCATGACAAATTTATGACAGAATCAAGATAGTCATACCTGTGCTGTCGTAGAAGTGTTCCATGACATTACCAAAATTATCATCATGGAAGTGTCCACTTCCATGACGATAAATCGCGCGTCACAGAAGTGCTTTCGTCAAGGGTGACCGACACGTGGCATCCACCGTAACGGAATGCCGTCAAGCTATCGGGTCAGGTTTTGGATCTGATAACCCGTTAACAGCCCCGACCAATGGGGATTTTCCACGTGTAAAATCATCATTGGCTAGAGGAAACATGTGTCGGCTCGTCGTTTGGACAGATGTCATCCACTCATTGGACAGGAGGCGCCTATGATAGGTTGACACGTGGCACGGCCCAACAGTGGCCCATTCCGGTGAAAAAGGCCGGCCCAGTAAAAATTAGCAGGTCGGCCCATATAAGGCCTACTTGTGTCAGGTCCATTTAAGCCCACGACCCATACGAGATGTGCCAATTCGGCCCGTTAAAGATTTGACACCATTGCAGCCCATCGTTAGTTCGAGCCCGTTAACAGCCCGCTATATATTTGGGCTCAATATCGGCCCGATGAGATTTCGGCCTGTTAACGGCCCATTTAATGGATGGGCCAATTTTTAGGATGTACATCTTTTGGCCTTTTAGCGACCCATTTAAATGTTGGGCTAATTTCCGGCCCGGTGTGTCTTTCAGCCTATTGACGGCCCATAAATCTGATGGGCCATTTGTAGTCGGACCTGAGTTTCGGCCTTTTAGCGGCCCATTTAAGTGTTGGGCCAATTTCTGGCCCGGTGTCACTTTCAGCCTGTTGACGGCCCATAAATCAATTCGTCCAATTATAGTCGGACCTGAGTTTTGGCCTTTTAGCAACCCATTTAAGTGTTGGGCCAATTCCCGGCCTTGTGTGCCTTTCGTCCTGTTAACGGACCATAAATGAGTTGGGCCATTTGTAGTCGGACCTTAGTTTTGGCCTCTTAACAGCCCATGCCCTTCATGGTCCAATACCAGCCCGGTTTCTCTTTCGGCCTACTAAAGGCCCACAACACAGTTGGGCCATTTACAATATGACCTGACTTTTGGCCTCTTAGCGGCCCATGCTATTCATGGTCCAATACAAGCCCGCTGTCTCTTTCGGCCTGCTAAAGGCTTACAGTATAGTTGGGCCATATGTAACCCAAACTTAGTAACAGCCTGTTAAATAAATTGGGGCCACCTGTTGCCCGCTTCGATGTCGGCCTGTTAACGACCCGGGAGGTAAGAGGGCCGACCATTAACTTTCGGTCTATTAACGGCCCACTAACTTAATGGGTCCACTAAAGTTTGTTCATGTCTTCAGGCCAAATTAGATAATTTGAGCCCATTACGACGAGCAAAGGTACGGCATACAGGGAATAACATTGCACATCCAGTATATATTACAGGAAATTACATCCACTGGGCAATCAAAGATTGATGCCAGTGCAAATAAATGAGTAGAACCTAACCATCTACAATGTCACAATCTGCAACCTCAGCACAGATGACGCCCATAAGCATGTGGGCAAGTTCTTGCTGCTTTTCCACACTGTCTCTGAAAACATTGATCAGTTGTTGTGTCGCACGACTCTGCACCTCTGATTCATCCACCATTTCCATCATTGCTTCAGCCATTAATTGGTTCACAAACATACATTTATTCCGTCGCATTCGAGACAGAGGATACTGAACAGATTCATATGGCGATTTTGGCAGGCTTGTATTATTGATAGTGGAGAGTGTCTTGAGCACTGCATCATAACATAATTAGGACGGGAACCAAACAGATTAATCATGAGTTATTGCCATATTACCTAGCCTAGATTTACTGGAAAGAAACAATTGGGTTGCCTTGCTGTTTTCAGAGTTTGTCTTCTTATCTTCAGTAGCCTGCACAAAATTAACACACTAGCATTGCTATCATTGGCCAAGTAAGATAATAGGAAAGCAACATTGATGCAATGAACGTTTGGGCAACTAGCCTACACCAAATTAACACAATATGGCACAGCTATCATCAGCCAGGTAAGGTAATACGAAAGCAACATTGACACAATGAATGAATGGGCAACCAGAGAAGCACTACAATTCAGTAATGTGCGTGATATGAGATAGCACCTTCATGCAGCTCAGTACGCAAAACTACCAGGCAGTTTTCCTTACAAAAATCAACATTGGCGCCTTTAACATTTTGCTACAACTAATTTTAGATCAGATAAAGGTTAGATTCAGGCCGATTAACAAAATACATGCTGATGTAAAAATATAGTGATATACAACAGGTACTTACATCAGCACTGGAGCACAGAGAATTCCCCGCAAGATATTTTCCTCGAATACGATCCCAATGGAGGAAGTCTTGTATCGTTTAACCTTATTTTCTAAAAGACAGACGGGTAAGAAACATGTAGAAAATATGATCAGAATGCTATAAAATTTCATGATGCGAGGATACACACACGCTTCTTAGAATGGAGTTGACATTCTTTTGCTGGACTGGAGCGGACTAGTTCTTTGGCCACTGAAATATGCTTATTATCAGTGGGAGTTGGGTTCCTCTGTGCTGGAGCAGTATCTATGAAAAATGGAGTTGGTTTATTATCTCCTGGCGTTTGGATCTTTTGCAAAGACCTGGTTTGTAACCCTTCAGATTCTAACATAGCCGTCTTCCCCTTGCATGCCTTATATAGAAGAATGGTGCTTCAATTATAAAACATGCTATAGTAGAGATGGAATAGGTACTGAAGAATAGAAAGGTATGACATATTGACATGTATTCCCTCCATCCGGAAATAAATGGATGGGTCTAGGCGTATTTCAGTTCTAGATATATCTAGTTTGATCCATTTCTACGACATGTAATCCAGGCAGAGGGAGTATGACGTAAGAGCTAGGGATATGACAAGAAAACACAGTAAAAAACACAGTAAAAAACACTGAAAACCCACTTAAGAACCAAAGTAATCAAACCCACTAATATGAGATAGTACACTCATGCCGCTCAGGATGCAAAACTACCAGGCAGTTTTCCTTACAAAAATCAACATTATGGCCTTTAATCATACATTTTGCTACAACTAAATTTAGATCAGATAAAGGTTGGATTCACGCCGATTAACAAAATACATGCTGACGTAAAAATATAGTGATATACAACAGGTACTTACATCTGCATTGGAGTACAGAGAATTCCTGCAAGAATCTTTCCTCACAGACGATATCAGTGCAGAAATTCTTCTACCTGTTAAGCTTATTTTCTAAAAGAGAGATGGGTAAGAAACCTGTAGAAAATATGATCAGCATGCTATAAAATTTCATGATGCAAGGATACGCACACGCTTCTTAGAGTTGAGTTGACATATTTTTGCTGGACTGGAGCAGATTAGTTCTTTGGCCACTGGAATCTGCTTATTATCAGTAGGAGTTGGGTTTCTCTGTGCTGGAGCAGTATCTTTAAAAACTGGAGTTGGTTTATTATCTCCTGGCATTTGGATCTTTTGCAAAGGCCTTGTTTGTAGCCCTTCAGATTCTAACATAGTCGTCTTCCCCTTGCATGCCTTGTATAGAAGAATTGTGCTTTAATTATAAAACATGCGACAGCAGAGAGATGGAATAGGTACTGAAGAATAGAAAGGCATGACATATTGACATGTATTCCCTCCATCCGGAAAAAAATGGATGGGTCTAGGCGTATTTCAGTTCTAGATACATCCTTTTTTATCCATTTCGGCAACATGTAATCAGGACGGAGGGAGTATGGTGTAAGAGCTAGGGATACGACAGGACAACGCAGCAGAAAAAACACTAGTTGAATGTAAAACTGTATGCTAGCGGAATACATACAGAAATAACTAAGGCAACATACACGTGTATGACTGGGAAAATAAGATGGCATTGCAACAGAGCACTAGAACAACACTTCAATGTAAAAAAACATGGTATGGTAGATAGATGAAGTACATATTGATGAATAACAATGCATAAGATATTCAGAAGCATGATGTCCAAATTAAGCATATGGCATTGCGATAGAGTAGAATGACAACACTTAAATTTGAAAACATGTTATCATGAATGGAATAGGTACTGAAAAACAGGAAGGCATGACATATTTACATGCATGATCAGCATGCTAAGCACATGGCATTGTAACAGAGTAGATACGCTCCAGGACATTATATGCATGTTGTACCCATATCACAGGCCAAGTTAGAGCAAGGACCTTGTGGGGTGAAGAGGATTCATCATCTTTCTGCAAATCTTCTGAAGAACTGCCTTTACATGTTCCATCATATTGGGTATCATTGACATCAAGTTTATTGGCCTTTACATTGCTCCATGAGGTTCTTGTGGATATATCAGTGTGTGCAATTATATCTGACATGCATGGAAGACAACTAGTAGTTAGATTTATGTAATGAGTGCCTGTAGGAGACGACATAAATAGTAGGACTGGGGTTAACTAGCAGCAACAGGTCTCATAAACTAAAGGGAGAACAAAGATGAAAGCTACAGAATATGTATCATTTGTACTCGAGATTAACTAGATGGCACACAAAAGTATTAAAGAACAACATAGAAAATACTAGAAGTGGTATAATACTATAATCACCAGCCTGTGGGATAGCATTGGCTGATGGATGATAACTATGGAACAGTGTTACCTAAAGAACAAGTATCTTAGCTGAACTATGGAACAGCGTTAACTCCTGAACAAGACCCGTAAGAGATCAGCATGAATATATAGTGAAATGTGATGATCTATTTTCCATGCTTAGATGAATAACAAAGACACACACAAGTAAGATGAGGGTACAACCTATCTGGCTACCATCCATAGGAGTGAGCATCATGTGCCGACTTGTGGATGGCCCTGCAGTTGTTGTGGCTGTGCATGTCGGGCACGCGCATTCGATGCAGGGAACTATTGAGTCGGGACTATAGCTCCCTTCTGGTGTATACTTCCCTTGTTGGAGCAGCTGCGGTGAGTCAGAAGACGGTGTGTCTGAAGATGCAGATAACGCATAATATTAAGAACAACATATCTTTTTGATCTGAAGAAATACACTAAGAGATCAACAGCAAGGTACGAGAGTGGTCACACGTCTGTTGACTGAAGACTAAATTGGGGTCGCACGATTTTATTTTATTTTGGTATTGTCCGATCTACGCTGGATGGCTGGCCGTCTTATGCCTCCCGGCTGACACAGTTCGGGATCTTCCCCAAAGAGCCAGCGACCAACGGCAGAGCAGCCTGCCTCCGCCGTCTGTGGCCCCGGCCAAAACCCCGCTCCCCGCCCCACCGCACTGTCGTGGTTGCGCCGCCCTCGGGCCAATCAACAAAGACTCCCCGTCATCCAGATCCGGCGGCAGCAGTACCTTCAACCCATGCAACTCTAAAAGATAGCCATCTAAGCGTTGCTTCCGCGGCGAACTTTGCGGCCCCGCACCCTTACGTTAGACACTAGCCAACCGGCAGCCTAGGAGCTCCGCCGCCTCGAGGGGTGCTGCTTCCCATTGCAAATCGATTGGCCCAGAATAAAAATTCAGACATCTGACGCCTAAATAAGTGATTTGAGATGAGGGTGCGACCTATCTGGCGGCATGGTGAAGTAGGCAGGTCCAGCTGTCGAGTCGGTGAGGCCGGCGCGGTTGCGGTGGCGACCGGCGGCAGGGAAAGAGCGATGTCGCGACGGTCGACGGCTACACCGAAGCAGCGCCAGGACTCTAGACGGATCCAAAGTTGGAGCCGCTCCGGCGCCGTGAACAACGGCAAGGGTGAATCGGCTCCGGTACAATTCACGCGGTCGTCGTCGAGGCAGCACCAGCAGCACGGAGTAAGAGGCGCACGGCCCAGTGCACGACGGCAAATGGGCAGCGTCTTCGGCATTAGGGAGGAGGGCGACTGTGAAATTGGTGCGGTGGGGGCGCCATGGAGGTGGGGCTGAGATTTCGCCGCTTGGGAGAAGGGAGCTTCCCAGGGAGAAGGTGATTTGGCGCCCACGAGGTATGAATGGGGACGGGCGGCGGAAATTGGGAGGGGAGTGGAACCATGTCTTACGAACGCATTTGTCTGGAATGTGAGGGGGAGTTACAGTTCTACCCTTGCCTATAGGTTTCTCGGCTTGGGTCTGTGTACTGAGGGTCGGGGATAGTAGAGTAACTTTGCTTCTCTGGGCGGGAGCGATTTCGGGCGAGGAGGGCGTGTTTTGAACTATAGTGGGCGCGAGCGATTTCGGGCGAGGAGAGCGTGTTTTGAAATAGTGGGCGCGAGCTATTTCGGGCGAGGAGAGCGTGTTTTGCCGACCATGGTTTATGAATTATTCGGCACATGTCATTTCGGCCGAGGAGAAGGCGCGCTTGGATGAAGTTACGAACCTACCCTCGATGTACAACGGGCCAATTGGTGCGTGTCCCACATAGGACGGTAATTTTGCGTCTCCCATTTATTTGCTCGGGCGAATTCCACCGAGCAGAGAGGATGTTTAACGGTTCGTTCAAATTTTGGGAGAACGAGCATCCACGTCTACCTTACCAAGTCGATTCGGATCAAATTTTGAAATATTAGCTTGCCACTTCTTTTTTAGATGGAGAGATGATGCTCGGAAGTAATGTGTTTTTACATGCTCGTTGCTAGCGATTTACTATATGACAAAAAGTTGACCCACTCAAAAACGCGAATCAAACCCAAAATGAAATATCTCAATTCAATGAAATAGCTCGTTCAGTAGGTCAAAATAGTGAACTAAATCCAAAATTGAACACCTCAATCGAGTAGCATGTTGTATAGTATTATAGTACTCCATGAACATGTTGAAAGTCAAATTAATGAACTTGTTTGATATACGCATATATCTGTTCATGTGTGGATTGCAGACAACATGTTCTCCAATTTAAATATTTGAATGCAAGTTTATATCGAAACATGGTTTATATCAGTCTTTGATGCATAAAAAGCGACCTCCCCCTCTCCCGGACTCCTGTTCTCTCTCTCTCTCTCTCTCTCCGACAATCTTCAATTCTGTCGCACGCATCCGACACAAAAACCTTGTTCGTCCCTCTCCCTTTCTCTCCATCTCTCTCTCTCTCTCTCTTTGTGTGTGTGTGGGGGGTCTTTCTAGTTCGCATGCATATATACACCATCTATAGGTCTCTCTCGCACACTATGTATGATACTCTAGCTAGTCCAAGCTAGATATCTTGGGTGCACTCATCGTACGCACACAGATTCCTTGGCTCTTTGCCTGTAACTCTCTCATGCACCACAATTTCGTCTCGGAGCTCTTCCCCCCTCTCTCAAACTCTCCATCCACCTGGGTCACACATACACATGCATATCTCACTCACACTCGATAGGCCCATCTAAAACTCTATCTCTCCCCCTCGTTCTCTCTCCATCTCACACGCGCACAAACATAATCTCATGCCCAGCTAGCCAAGTATGATGGTCTCTCACTCAATTGTAGCCACACGCAGTCCCCCCTATATGTATATGACTAGCTAATCTTAGTCTCCATCACAAACATGTGCATGGTCTATCTCGGTTTCTCTCAGGGCATCTTTCTATCGCGCACGCACTCCCTCGATCTCCCACCCATATAGTCCCCTCACGATCTCGACGGGATCTCTCTATCACAAACACACCCTCTCTCCCTCCTCATGCGTCCATGCCATCCATGTGTCCCTCTCGACCTTTGTTCCTTGTTGGCCACACCTCTATTGGACATGTGCTACAGGGGTGTCTCTCTCCGTTGCAAACAATCACACACTAGCTATCTTCGTGTATCTCCTCGCCTCGCTTTTCCATCTCGGAGATGCATGTGTGATATGTTCGCATAAGAAACAAAAAAACACACACTCTCTCTCTCTCTCTAATTTATCATTTGTTGTCACTTTCTCTTTCACACACATACTCTTTTTGCACACTTACTTATTCTCCTTCACACGCACTTGATCTGTCTTGACTGAGGCACTCTCCTCGGTCCATAGCATATAGATTTATTGAAAAGTCAAACATCACAAAGTTTGACCATGTACGTGGAGAAAAAGAATTACATCTAGTACGACAAACATATGTCATTAGATTCACCATGAGATGTAGTTTTGTATGATGTATCTTTGGTATTGTATATATAAATAACATTTGCGTAAACCTAATCAAAGTTTCCAAAGTTTGACTTCTAAAAAATTTACATGCACTGCATTATCGAGCAGATGGAATATCTCTTTCCCCCTCTCGGCTATCTGACGCACCACTTAGCCTTATCGGGGTCCTCAATCTCTCTCAAACTTTATTGGTAAGTTTGGTTCGTGACCTGACCCTCATGCCTTGATGGCTAGTACTGCCTGGTGTGGACGTGAGATGTAAAATATTTCTGCCTGGCCAGGCTTGTGTGGTGCTGAAGCGTTTGGTTCATGCTTGGGCCAGGCAAAGCATCAACGTCCCATCAATCAATCCATGCATCAATTATTTAATGCTAATATCCATCCATGTTGCTGTTAGCCTAGTGGCCACACGACCAAGCATGACCAGGCGTTCGAAATCGGTCGCCTGGGCCAGGCTACTTGCAGTGTCTGGAGTTCAGCCAGGCTAATTAAAGTGCAAGGGAACCCAGGCCAGCCGGGCTTTCTTTTTCACAGGGTAGCAACCAAACAAGTGTGCATGAAATCCAGCCAAAACCCCAGTCCAGGCAAAAGATGCTCAGGACGCAAGCCAAACTAGCCTTATATCTCCCTGGTTCACACATACACATGTCTCGCTCGTGCTATACATATAGACCCATACAACACTCTCCGCCCTTGTTCTCTCTCCATGTGACACGCACCCCCCTAAGTACCATAATCCCTCAATTCATCATAGGCGCAAGCACTCCCCATCCTAAGTATGATTATCTCTTACTAGCCAACAGGAACACACGTATTGTCTCCTTCCATCCATACGTCTATCTCGATATCTCTCGGGGCATCTTCTATCGCGCACACACCTTGTGACTCGATCTCCCACCCATGTAGTCCCATCACGATCTCCAGGGGATCTCTCTATGACAAACACACACTCTCTCCTCCCCATGTCTGCATTTTCTCTGTACGTCTTTATCGACCTCTCTCCCTTGTTTGTCAGACCCCTCTTGGCCACGTGCTAGCTTAGGGGTCTTGCTCTCTCGGTTCCAAACAACCACACACTATCTCCTCACCTTGCCTCCGTTGTCGAAGATGCATGTGTGATATGTTTGCATAAGACACACACGCTTTTTCTCTACTTTTATCGTGTGTTGTCCATGTCTCTTTCACACACGCACACACACTTTTTTCACTCACTCACTCTCTCTCTCTCTCTCTTATTAGGGACTCTGTCACGTCCATAAGCATATGGATGTTTTGAAAAGTCAAACCTCAGAAATGTTTGACCAGGTATATGTGGAGAAAAACATTTACATCTGGAACGATCATTAGATTCATCACAACATGTACTTACTTCATACTATCATTTATCTTATAAGTAATTTCTTTATAAACTTGGTCAGAGTTTCAAAAGTTTGACTTAAAAAAATGTTGGAACTATATTATCGAACGGAGGGAGTAGCTCTTTCTCTCTCTCTCTCTGCTATCTCTCACGGGCCTCCCCTCTCACTCGAACTCTCTATACCGATGGATTATACGCTCACTGTGTCAGCGTATAGCTCCGTATATTGTTTAGTTGACCGGTCAACCAATCCACATGCTGCCTTGTCAGCTCGTGTTCTGTATCTTCGTGTGCTGGCCCATGTGGCAGTGGGTGAAAATAAGTAAACTAGAGGCCCATCTGACACGCGGTGAAGTAAACAAAGTTGAAACCACTCGGGGTAGCACCCCGCACGCTAGTAAATTGAGGGCGCATTGAGGACAAACTTCTTGCGCGCGAAGGACGCACTCGCGCACAATTCACCACTGCGCGGTGGCATGCACAGAAGGACGCACTCGCGCACACCTAGCACACAACACACACCAGCACACGTGTACACATCTAGGAGTAGAAGGCCGTGGAAAAATCTGGCGCGATGGCCGCTGCCGGAGCCGTCCACCTCCAATCTTGGTGTTCCGTGCAATGCACGGGCATCTACGCATGGGAAATTATGTCGAACAGGGCTAGTTGTAAGCAGGCTAGCTCTACAGCCATGATGATAGTGACTGCAGACGGTGAGGCTGACTATGGTATGCTGAACATGGCGCCTATACCCAGGTGTCATCTCCGGCGCAGGGTCTTGTCACTTCACTATGAGGAGTAGCACGTAATAATTTGACCAATGGGTAGTACAATGCTAGTACTCCTACTACTACATTGGTAGTACTACTACTAGTACTAGTAGCACCACCGTCTGGATTTAGGAGTACTACCACGTCCACCGACACCGAGGAACGTCTCCAGGTAGTATTGCTTGAGGCCGCCAGGGCGAGGGGCCGCTTGGACGACAGCTTCGTCTCCATGTTCGACGAGGTCCTCGTCGGTTTCCTCGACAAGTTCACCGTCGTCAAGAAGCTTGCGGACGACTTTGACGTAAGCCTCCAGCTGATGCGCCCAGGCTCTGGATGCCCGCCACCCTCAACGGCCACTATGGTAACAACCTCTTTGACGCACTGGTGGCCTTGCGACTGCCCGCCGTCGCGTCGGAGAATGTCCACCTCGAGGTCGCGCTCGTCGCGCAGCGCCTGGCGCAGCACGACACCATCGACATAATCACCCACGTCTATGCGCAAATCGTCCACAAGGACTACTACATGCAAGAGGAGGACGATAGGACGCTGGCCTTCTTGGAGCATAGGGCAACCTTGGACGGCACTGTTCAGAAGCACGTTGAGCTCGCCACCAACGCCACCGCTCCTCACACATCGGTTGGTGACCCGGCGCACTAGGGCGTGAGGATGTCGTTGAACGTTGATGGATCCGTATGTATTTTTATCTTTCCGTCAAATCCATGTAGTAGTATATGATACTATAGTAAATATCTTACCTTTCGCATCAACTTCATAATTTTCGTATGTACTCCATGCATGAACGGCGCCAGAACCAAACTTCTCATTAATCTAGGCAAAATCATTATTTTCTATCTATCGGTCGCGCCATGGAGCAGAACCAAATTTTATAAGTTACGAGTTCAAAAGGAAAAGCCTGCCGTGTCCGCGTCGCACCCCCACACAGTTGGTCTGGCATGCCGCTCAAGCGGGAATGCGTGCGGTGTTGCATTTTCACTTACAAGTGGGACCGTAGTTGAGCAAACCGACTATTGGCAAACCCCCACCTTGCCCACCATGCGATGGCTGAGAAAACAGGAGGGAGAAGAGATGGATGTAGCACGGACTCCAAGAAAATTGGTGTGGGATGGGACTCGTGTGGGTGGCGTGTCTGTACTGCTAGATGTGAATGCTACTGAGTTATGGCCCATGCCACCCCACTATATCGAGGTACGTAGAACAAATTTCCTGCAGTCCGTGCTCAGCCCTCCTCTATCTCTCTTCTCAGCCAGCCAGCGGACGCGCGGAGCCCATCGTCTGTTTGCTCACATATGGCCCCACATGTCAGTGAAAACGCAAGAGGACCCACTAAACCTGCACATCTTTCACCTCGATGTGCTGGTGATGAAGAACAAATCCAATGAAGATCTTCGGTGGCCGCTTTTGGAGTTATTCAAGAGTAGTAAGATTTTATTTATAGTTTAACCCAAGATGCACATCTTGTGGCTTCAACTACCACTCTATTTTCTTTCATGACATGACCTGGATGCTGGATGTCCCACGTGTCGGCAAAAGGAGGAAAAACCCGACCAAATCTTCGGTTCTGCTATCGGATGAGATTAGTGCACTTGTTGATACTCCTACTAGAATAGAGGCTAGACATGAGACTAGATGCGAGGAAGCAACGTCTACTTCTTTACACTCAAAGAAGAAAGAAGCACGCAAGATCGAGCCTCCGCAGATCAACAATGAATGCATCAAGAAGGCACTAATCCAACTTACAGGAGTAGTAAAATGTATTCTTGTGGTTCTTGTTTTCTTTGGTCTTGCTTTTCTAGTCAAAATTATCGTTGGAGTCCGTGCAAAATGGAGGTGCATTTGGGGTCGTGCGTTGGAGTTGGCCTTACAAGTGGGACCGCAGTTAAGGAAACCGACTATCGGCAAACCCCCACCTCGCCCGCCGCGCGATGGCTGAAGTTAGAGAAACGACGAGGTTGAAGAGATTGCTCTAGCACGGACTCCAACAAATAATATGGTGTAAGATGGATGTCGTGGTGGTGGCGTGTGCCGTACTCCTGGACGTGAATGCTTGTTCTGGCCCATGCCACCCTACTACTCCCTACTACTTACTCCTACTATATAGTACTAGTATCGAGGATTCGAGGTGCTGGTTACGTACAGCGAACACATTAACATATGCTACAATAAAAACACCCGCCCGACGCGCGAAGCATCTGAAGCTAGTACAAATAGTGTACTACTATTGTTGATTGGCCTCATCCGATAACCTATTGCAATGCATGTACAATTATGTATTCGGAAAATATTTTTTTGCCTCGTCGCACCATTCACTCAGAGAAGCGACTCAAAAGCCATTCATAAATTTAGTAAGTTTATCACACGCATATCATTTTATTACATACAACAGGTCATCAACCCACATCGACAAGGAGGCTACATTATAAATACTAAAGTTTTCACCACACAAAAAATAACAAGCAATGAAATGAACTTCAACTCAACCATTCCTCGGTGTTGGAAACGCTTGCTTTGAATCACAAGTGATTCTCTGGGACGGGCCATCGATTATCGATTTGGAAACCAACGCAGGACTGATCATCCAGGCTGGAGCGGCCTACTATATCCCTACCAGGGTAGGGAACCACACAAATGTCCGAGGTATAGACACAGTTGCTTCTCATAAATGTGTCAACAGCAGTTGGATCGCCTTTCACCATCATCGGATAGTTTTGTCCAAGGAAGAGCGAGTTTTCTCCAAGAGTATCAATTCTGTACCAGGGAGAAGGAGTTGGCGCTAGCACACTAGTATCCATCCCGAATACCATGCAATGGGTGTTGGAATAGGTCCGGAGAGTGCGACCATGGGAGATACCTGCTTCCTTACCAGTAACATCATCAGTGGGATGTATACACACAAGAAGAGGTGATCCATCGGAATTAGTTGCCAGGCACCACAGAGTATATGGGCGATGCTCGTCCTCATGCTCGTGATCATCACCATCGTCATCTCCCCCTTGGTTATAAAAATTTTCAAGTATAGGTGGTGGGATGTTCACAGGACCTTGGAAACACAAGAAGAAGGTTAATTAGTAAAGGGAAACTTGCTAACTCGCATGCATGTGGATGAAACAATTATAATTACGGTGGAAGACAAACGTACCGAAACTACTAGGATGCCATGCAAAAATAGTGCCACGAGTGGTGGCAGCAAACACAAGGCGCTCGTATTGAATTGCATCACAGTACTCATCCGTGTACAGAAACTGATTTTTGAGCAATATCCATCGAGTGAAACCATCAAGGAAGGCAACAAGCTTGTCGAAGATAGCAACAACATCATAGTCACTGTAATTCCAAGAGCGGTTGGGAACTCGACAAATTGCTATCTTCCGTAGAATACAGTCACCATGACTGTATTTGAACGTGCGTACATTACCGGTGTGCTCAACCTCTAGGCAGTGTGCTGAGATTTTTGGAAGTGAACCCGGTGACGAGTGTACACATTCACAAGTTCCCACTCGCAGTTGGACCCAATGTAAACAACCCAATCTCCATTTGCCCCCGCCCAAGCCTTCCCCTCAAGCGATGGCATCTTAACATCATATGTATCATTATCAAGCGGCATCAACTTGCATAGGGCGAGGCCTCCGTCGTGTCGGCACCAGTCATCATCAGGGTCACGGCGAAGAAGATAGGGGAGATCAAACCGCTCCTTGACTCCTGGGTTCTTTGTAATGATGTTATTAGTTGAGTCGAGAATGGGCTTGAACGAACCTGCCATGCTAGCCGAGGTGATGACGTCGCACTGATCAATGAGTTCCTCCACCACGTCATCTTTCAGATCGGGGCAAGAATAATGGGGTCGTTTCCGGCCTGTTCCCTCCATGGAGAAGACAATCGAACAATGTCAGAAGAAAGGGTGAAGGGCTGAAGGAAAATGGAGGAGGGAGAGGAAGAGCGTGCGACAACAGTTCCAAATCGAGAGGGAAAGGCGAAGAGTCGGTGGACGGTTGCAAGTTTTCCACGGTTCACGAAGAGGCGCCCCGGCCTACATGTCCGTTCGGAAATACTCCTACTACTTGTTGTCGTCTCACTGATATGTTGGAACGAGACCACATGTCAACGAAACATGGTGTGTAATTTCTCATGCAAAATGCGATCTGGCCGCGTTGGCCCGAGGTGCCGCATTAGTTATCGACCTTTATTTTTTAATGGCGTGCCGATCAGTTTTGAAGCACGACTAACTGGTACTGTACGCAGAGAAAATATAAACTACTCTACCACTACTCCACCTCCAGTACTAATAGTATAAAAAAGATATATAGGCTGGAGTTTGAGCGCTTTCTTGCTAAGGGCTGCCCACTTGCTTCTCACACTACCACCCTCTCTCCAGATCTAAAAAAGACGGCCCCTCTCTCTCCCTCCTCACCGGTGGTCACAGATCCGCCGGGGAAGAAAAGGACGTGCAGCGTTGACGCACTCGTCGTCGGCGAACGAGGTCACGCACTGACGACAAGGCCGTCCTCTCAGACCTAGCACCCGTGCGGGATGGCCTCCGTCCCCAAGCTCGCTGCCGTAGTGTGTGCGGAGGACGACAACCACGAGCGAAGCCACTTCACGCCGACCCTCAGGTATGCTACCTCTTTTCGAACCATAACCTTGTTCTATTGCCCCATCTGCCACGTCGTTGCATTTGGATCTTTTTCCACTCCACCATCTTCCCAATTTGCTATCCTCTGCTTTGCTGGCCACGCAGACGAAAACCATAATTTGCACTATTAAAGGAAACCCTACTTCATGCAGACTAATCCATGTCTGGGTTGAATAAGGAAAGGAAGGGAGACTGTACTGTCCAAGAGAGTACGCATCGAACCCGCATCTAGGTTGAAAAGGGGAAATCAGTAGCTAAGGAACAGGTCTCGTGTCTCTTGGTTGAAGAAGGGTAGAAAGGCATGACAACGCAATTGAGAATGACCAGGTCGATCGGTTTGTTGTCCTCGCATAGGAAAAAGGTGGCTAAAGAGAGCAAAAATGGGACGTAATCAACATATGCTGCCTGGATATTTGTTGCTCTGGGCAACCATACCTCCCTCACCACTCTGCGTCCGTGGAGGTACATCGTACTGGTGCGCCCACTATCTGAATGGGACTCCCATGCTCTTATTGCCACTTTTTTTGCTGTTAGTATAACGCCAGCAGTCAAGTCAAGCAATGCTACTGCTAAAGTGATGCCACATTTAACTAATGCCGCTCTCAGTCTAATGCCACCGATAAATTTAAGCAACGACAGCAGTCTAAGGCATTCTAATGCTGTTGCACAACCAGTATACCAATGATGAAACTTGTTACTACCTTCAGATTTTTGCACCGTTAATGCTTATAGATTACATACCTCACTTTCTTGAGATAAGTTAATTTTTTTTGTACAGTGTCACAAAAATGCCAAGGCGCTGATGTCATTTTATTTTGGTTAAACTGCACAGACAATTATGAAGACAAGAGGAAAGGTCAAGAATGGGCACCTCCTCCTCCGGCTGTTTTCTTGATTCGTTCGATCAAGTTTTTATGTTTGATGGATTATCAAGATTGGGATAGCAATTTTTAAGGTCCCCTCGAGTTTGAAATGATATTTACCTTGGAGGTACATGGTTTGCAATTTTTTTATACTGTTATTAGTTAATAATTCTAGTTACCTTCAGACTTTTGTATTTGGTTTAATGCTCATGCAGAGCTAGTATACCAATGCCGAAACTTGTTACCTTTACATTTTGTATTGTTAATTCTTATAGAAACCTTCCAGTGCTAGAGTTTATTGAAATCTATTCAGTAAAACCATTGTACTGTACCCTGTAATAAACTAACTACTCTACTGTTGCACTAGCCACTGGATTAGTGTATATTTGTAGTATTCGAATGGTGTTGCATTAGCGTATGGACATAAATAAAGTGTGGCAAGCTTTCCCAGATATGTGCTCAAGAAAACTACTACCTGTTTTTCTAAATACTAGACGTTTGGGTACTTTAAATTGAACCGCGAAAACGTCTTATATTAAGGAACAAAGGGTGTAGAGTTCACTCAAATTATCCCGGTAAAGCTAGTCACACCTTTGTTAAAATTAATGTTCATTATGTTATCGGAGGAGGTTTGTATGTTTGTCTCTAATGCCTGTCGACTACATACCTGACATCATGATGTAATGTTAAGTCATTTCCTTTTGTACAGTGTCACTGAATTGTCAAGGCGGTGATGGCATTTTATTTTAGTAGAACTGCACAAAATTTTCTTAAAAGAAGAGGAAAGGTTAGGAATGGCTCAGTTTTTTAGAAAAAACTATGTATGCCTTCCTGACATCAGCTGCTGTTGCTTTAGTTATTCCTTCAAACAGGTGGTTAGAAACAGTCTTGCTACCTTTTCCCATTATGAAATTGAATGCTTATATTTGTGAGTCTATGCTTCAACTAGTGCCACTTTTAGAGTAATCACACTTTCAATATCTATGCAAATAGGGATGCTCGATTTTAGTGGAACTGCACAAAAAGTCCAACTGGTTCAACATTAGGAGCATGTTTTTTTTCCAAACCTTTATATCCAATTGGTGGCACTATGAGCTGTTCATTACGAAGGTACATGGTTTGCTACTATCTTGCTACTCTTTTTGTACTGTCATTAGATAGTAATACTAGTGGTTTGCATGTGACTTTATTGGCAGGGTGGAGGACAGGATTCAATGATTGGATGCTCAGTTTCGGTTGTATTGATTTCACCTCTTCCATCACTGCGAACATGGATATCCTTGGTCTGATGAAGAATAGGCGCTTGCTCTGAACCAACAAATCAATTCAGTATGAAATTGTCTAGGGCAAAACATAACTGTATCAGATTGTCCAGTGCAGAACATGACAGATGCTAAGCGGAAGAGACATGTTTAAACCAAAAATACAAGGTGTGGTATATGTTTACTAGCTGCTTGATATTTGTGCAGACAGGGATGTCTGCCCGTTGCTATTTGGCAAACAAATAAAGTGTCCGTAATTTTGGTTGAACTGCACAAGAGAATAGTATAGTCACTGCATGCAGTGCCATTTGAAAATAGACACAGAAAGATTGGATAGTCACTTCATGGACTGCAGAAAAGTAGTACGGTAATATTTATTGGCCAACACTAGGTGCTTCATTGCTTTGGTCTGATTATACAATTGGCATCATTTTGCCTAAGTTAAAGTTTGTATTCCGAAAATAGTCTCGCGGTGTGATCGAGAGAAGACCAAATCATATTGCAGTGGATGTTCCTCCATCATGTGTGGTTCATTCTCATGGTTCCAACTATTGGTGAAACCACTTACGTTTGCAAGAGGAATTGTAGACTTCACAAACAAATTTGTCTTTCAGTCTGTACTGAATGTTGGCCAAGAGAAGCATCCATGTTAGTAGGAAGAACAGATGTTTTTTCTAGATCTCTGCTTTTGGAGCTACATATTTGTATATGATCTGTTATTGTATATCTTAATATTTTTTTGGTTGATTTGTTATTGTATATCTTAATATTTTTGTATATAAACTTGGTCAAAGTTTGTAAAGCTTGACTTTGACCAAAGCTAATATGCGAACTAAATAAAAACGGAGGGAGTACCTCCTTTCTGGTTTGCAGGCTTAATTCAAACCTCTCACCAACCAAGGTACTCTCTCCGTCCGGGATTTATTAGTCCCGTGAGCAAAGCAACAAGACCAAGGCATGGCAATAATTAACGGCATGCAGAAGTTTAAGCCTAATTAATTCCAGTGATTTAAGTGGCTGCATGCGTGCCCTCGGCTGCGACTCGTTGCATGCTGCTTCGCGTATTGCCTGTGAGCGATTCTGAGTGCCTGCGTGCAACCGACCGTAATTAAGGCAGCTAACTGATGCGAAAAAAGATACACTTTAAATCCGTGGAATCATTATTGACAAGGAGGGAGATGATTCGAGTGCACTCGTTTGACCGCCATGCCGGCGTGCGACCCAGACAGGACGGGACGGCACAGTCATAATTTTAGTTTCTCTAGTTTTCCACGGCAAGCTGGCGCGCTAAGCCATTATGCATTGAATTCCGATGACCGTCGCGCTACCTTCCGCCTATAAGTACTGTTTCCCGGCCTTCTCAGGTGCCACCGTGACCCAACTCACCATATCCTCATAAGCCCCGACCGGCCCGACGTCGCTCACCACGTCCGCCATGGCCCCGTCTGTCCGTGGTAGGCGACGCCGGAGGCGGTCAACGCCGGAACTAGTGTTTGGGTTTTCACCGAAAGGAAGACGGAGGGACGAGGCATTCTATCTGTCTTTAGATGGCAATGCGGAGATCGAGGAGTTGTTGGAGCGCGACCGCATGGCGGAGGAGCAGGAGTTGTTGGAGCGCGACCGCCTGGCGGAGGAGCAGCGTATCGCCGATTTGTGCCACCAGCGGGACATGGAGCAGCAGCGCACCGACGCTCTGAGTCGCGAGTAAAGCGCCCGCAACTGGGCCGACTACGTGGAGGCTGGCGCCCGGCAAATAGCCCTGGAGGCTGTCGGGCACGCACGCGTTCACGACGCCGATTTTTACTACCATCTCATCAAGTGGGTTTCCTGCTTGGAAGCCGAAGCTTCGGTGGACCACCCTGGCATGGAAAGGGCCAACGCACGCGAGCAACGCGCCCTATCGCACCTCTGGCAAGTGCGAGGCGAGGCGGAGGACGCCGGTGCCGGTGTTTAGCATGGACAGCAGATGGCGGTCGGCATCGTCTAGTTAGCTAAGACTAAGTTAGTACTTGTACGCTACTAGAGTGTTAGTGGGAGTAGATAGTTAACTTGGCTATGATGGTTGTCAACGTGGAAGTTCAGTACTCTATATGTGGATCAGACCTGTTACTTTGGTCTGAATTTTGAACTTTCCATTTGAACGTATGGAATGGGCTGTTATTTTTTTAAATGGGTTGTATTTGTCTTCCACGGTTTAGAGGCTGACTTGTGGGCCTAGCAAGTTGACGCGTACACAATCAAGAGATGATTGTACGTGGAGAGGATGACAGCAGGGACCCGCCAAGGTCATGGCAGTATGCAAGCAAGTGCCTCCTTATTTCAAGCCAATAAAAAATGGCTCCTCCTAGTGGATTTCTGACATCTGGGTCCCATGCCATTGTCAACGTAGTCAATAAACGAGAGAATTGCACAACGAGCGGCTGACACCAAGGACCCAGCAGCTCGCCCAGTTATTTTGGTTTTGGGTTAATTTGATAAATGCCACTCCAAATCTGGTGTATCCGAGAAATGCCACTGCAATTTCCAAACTTTGAAAAATGCCATTTTATGCCATTTCTAGTGGCATTTTTCAAAGTCTGGAGTGGCGTTTTTCAAAGTTTGCAAACTGCAGTCTTTTTCAAAGTTTGCAAAAATTGCAGTGGCATTTTTCAAAGTTTGGAAATTGCAGTGGCATTTTTATGAATCGCCATAATTGGAGTGGCATTTATCTAATTTGTTTTTGAGACGGAAGCAGGGTGTCAACTGGGCTGTGCGGGACACTCTGGCTTGTCTAGACAACCTTTTCTTTTATATTTACCACAGACCAGCCCAGTAGTTTTTTTCTTCTGAAAATGGCTAGCCCAGTTCTTTTGTGATTTGTCAAGTAAGTCGCTTTATCAGGCCTGTTGGGCTGCAAATCTTTCAAGACAAGGAGAGCTTCATTCGGCTGGCCGAGAAAATGGCCTATCAGTAATGAGAAATGGGCTGTACATTTTTAAAGCACATCAAACCGGCAATTATTTTCAAATATCTTTTTTTCATTTCGAGATTTTAAATTGCATTGATTTTTATCCGTGGACAATTTATTGGATTTTATATTGATATACATTTATTTTTAAAATCAGTCTGAATGTGACTTGAAATTTCGGGATTAAAAACAGTTCAGACCGCACCGACATATGCAAAATTTCATATAATTTTTTAACCATGGCCACAATATGGGCTGTAATGCTAACTTAAAGAATATGGGCTCCAAAAAACCCGTAAGAATTAGCAAATGGGTTGTAAATTATTTGAAATAATGGCAGATGGGCTGTATGCTGTTTTTCCAGAGATTTGAGGCTTTTGACAGATGGCCTGTATACTATTGGATGTCCATCCAAGGGCCGTCATGCTTCTTCAATCTCTGCTCTTCCTGCTCCAGCCGCTCAAACAAGCGCCGACGGGACTGCCTGCTCCCTCCTCCCCGCGGCCGGCTGTGCTGCCGCGCAGGCCTCACCGCCCCACCGTACTCCCATCGCTGGCCTAGCCATCCCTCTACTCACCCACACCTGCTGTTATTCTCCGGCGATGGCAGACGAACCAGTAAACCCTCGTACAGTCGTACTCCCCTCCGCGTGGGAAACAAAAACAACGACCGAGTCTTCTCTGCCTCCGTGTGGTTCCCTTCCTAGGCCTCGCCGTCGTCCACCGCCCTGGTGCTCTCGGCGTGGCGTGGTCAGCGTGGTCAATGACCAACATGCATCTGAAGTGGACTGTATGTGGAGAGGCTGACAGCTGGGTCCACGGCCGCACGCAAGGAAATGCCTCCTTATTACGTGCAAAATAATGATTTCCTCCACCTGACATCTGGGACCCACCGAAACGGCCTCTGTATTTGGCGAAAAAAACGTTACCGCCGCTGACAGCTTGGACCCACCAGCTATATCTTCGCACGCAAGGAAGTGCCTCCTTATTACGCACAAAAAATGAATACTCCCCCTGCTAGCTGGGACCCAGTATAGTGGGCCTACTAAGTTGACGGGGACTAAGGGCTTTGTCAACTTAGTCAATATGCACGATTCTAGGTCGACTGACCGTACGATGTCCATCCAACGGCCGTAGTGCTTCTTCAACCTCTGGTCTTCTTGCTCCAGCCGCCCAAAGCAGTGCCGGCCCTGCCGCCTGCTCCTGCCTCCCGTGGCCGGTTGTGCTGCCGCGGAGGCCTCACCGACCCCATACTACTCCCACCGCTGGCCAGGCCATCCCTCCACTCCACTCACCCACACCCCCTGTTATTCTGCGGCGACGGCAGCGCAGCCGAACCAGTGAACCCTCGTACTCCTCTCCGCATGGGCATCCACTACCGCGTCTTCCCCGGCTCCGCGTCGTCCCCTTCCTAGGCCTCACCGTCGTCCACCGCCGTGGTGCTGTCGGAGCGGCGTGGTCAATGTGGTCAACGACCGAATTCCATCGGAAGAATACTGTACGTGGAGAGGCTGACAGCTGGGTCCACGGCAACCGCAAGGAAGTGCCTCCTTATTACGCGGAAAATAATTATTCCTCCACCTGACAGCAGGGACCCACCGGACGCCCACCAGTATATCGCGAAAAAAACATTTGCCCCTGACTGCTGGGACCCACCCGACGGGCCACCGTATTTCGCGAAAAAAATGTTCCCCCTGCTGTCACCTCGGACCCACCGGAAGTGCCTCCTTATTACGCACAAAAAAATGAATACCCCCTGCTAGCTAGGACCCACCTTGGTGAGAGGCTGACTTGTGGGCCTACTAAGTTGAAGGGGATAGAGGGCTTTGTCAACTTAGTCAATATGCACGATTCTAGCTACAGTGACCGTACGATGTCCATCCAACGGCCATAGTGCTTCTTCAACCTCTGGTCTTCTTGCTCCAGCCGCCCAAACCAGTGTCGGTCGTGCCTCGTGCTCCTGCCTCCCGTGGCCGGCCACGATGCGGCGGAGGCCTCACCGCCCCCTACTACTCCCACCGCTGGCCAGGCCATCCCTCTACTCACCCACACCCCCTGTTATTCTGCGGTGACGGCAACCTCACACCGCAGCGAACCAGTGAACCCTCGTACTCCTCTACGCGTGGGCATCCATTGCCGCGTCTTCCCCGGCTCCACATCGTCCCCTTCCTAAGCCTCGTCGTCGTCCACCGCCGTGGTGCTCTCGGCGCGGCGTGGTCAATGTGGTCAACGACCGACTTCCATTGGAAGAGTACTGTTCGTGGAGACGCTGGCAACTGGGTCCACAACCGCAGCAAGGAAGTGCTCCTTATTACGCGCAAAATAATTATTCCTCCACCTGACAGAGGGGACCCACCGGACGGGCCACCGTATTTCGCAAAAAAACGTTTGCCCCTGACTACTGGGACCCACCAGCTACGTCTTTGCACGCAAGGAAGTGCCTGACAGTCGGGACCCACCTGGTCGAAACGTACGTAGCGTTGTCATTCTGGTCGCGAACGTGTACGTACATATATACTAGTCGATGTAGAGGCGCGCACGTGTCGTAGTAGAGGCGCGCACGTAGCATGTACACGTACGTACAGCGGCCAGGGTGCAAGAAAGAAAATACGGCCATGTATGTGTACATACGGGCGGGGTCTCCAACGCCTACTCGCGCATACGTACGGCCAGGGCTCGTGTACATGGCTGGGTCGGAACGGAGAAACAGCATCGTCGTCGTGTTCATGGGGAGGCAACGGAATGCGTCGTGTTCATGTGGAGGAAACGGAATGCGTCGTGTTCATCGGGAGGGCTTGGACGGAACAGGCGATGGAAACGAGGCCTGGCGTACCGCAGAACGGTGGAAACGGCCTTGTGTTCGACCGGCCACGTTCGAAACGGGATCCTGTTCATCGGGAGGGGTCTGGCGTACCACAAAATGGAGGAAACGGACCTCCTATGGTCGAAACGGGGGTCCTGTTGATCGGGAGGGGTGTGGCGTACCGCAAAACGGAGGAAACGGACTTGTGTTGGAGCACTACGGTCGAAACGAGGGTCCTATTCATCAGGAGGGGTGTGGCGTACCGCAAAACGGGACTCCATGGGATACTATTCATCTCCACCGTCGACCCCCTCCAGCCTCCATGAGCTACTGTTCATCCACCGTCGACCTCCTCCAGCCTCCACCTGCGACTGTTCATCCACGGGCTCCTGTTCATCCAGCCTCCACCGCGCGCTACTCCACCGGCTACTGTTCAACCAGCCCTCTCCACGGGCTCCTGTTCAACCACCCCTCCACGGGCTACTGTTCATCCTGCCCTCCACCGTCTACTGTTCATCCTACCCTCCACGGGGTGGTCCTGTTCATCCAGCCCTCCACGGGGTCCTGTTCATCTAGCCCCAACCGGCTCGATCGATCGGGGTCCTGTTCATCCAGAGGCAACACCACGGGGTCCTGTTCATCCACCCCCACCGGGAACTGTTCATCCAACCCCCCCCCCCCCCCCCCACGCTCACTGTTCATCCAGAGGCAGCATCGATCGGCTTCAGTTAGCAGCAGTAGCAAAGGAATCGCTCGATCGGGTTCAGTTAACAACCATCGATTGATCGCTCAGGTTCAGTAATGCGTAGCCTGCGGTGCAATCGCTCGGGTTCAGTTAGAGCACAACGCCTCGCTCGGGTTCAGTTAGAGCCAACGCCTCGCACACACGCGCGTACGTGTACGAGAGAAACGCGTATCGCTCGGCCCCCGACCTCCCACCGTAACTGGGAACTCCCCAAAATTTTCCTCCCCCTTGCTTCTACCACGGTTTTTTCCGTCATGGACGGCCCAAACAATGTCATGCAACTGCGTCTCCGGCCCGCCCAGGACGAAAAGCCCATTTTCTGTCATGATTTTTTGTCATAGAAGTAGGAGCCCACCACATCTATGATGATACCGGGTTTTGTCACAATTATCGTCATAGAAGTGCCATATGTATGATAGAAAAAAAATCATTCAGCCCAAAATGTCAGGATGTGTCTTTTTTTGTAGTGATATGAGCAGGAAAATATTTTTCAGAGAAGTAATAAACCATATCCTGGGGACTATGCACACAACCAGGAGCAAGAGTATTGTACCAAGCTTTAGCATCACCCTTTAATGAGAAAGGAAATAATTTGAGAATAAAGTAATAACGAGTTTTCTCATCATGTGTAAAAAGGGTGGCTATGCCATTCAACTTAGTAAAATGTGCCACAACAGTTTTAGTTTCATAACCATGGAAAGGATCAGATTCAACCAGAGTAATTAACGCTGCGTCGATAGAGAATTCATAATCCTTATCATCAATACATATAGGTGAAGTAGCAAACTTGGGATCACATCTCATTCTAGCATTCAGAGATTTTTCTTTATACTTGTGTAGTTATTTCTCTAGATCATCTCTATCATTACAAGCAAGAATATCTCTAGTTGCTTCTTCACTCATAACATAACCTTCCGGTACCTTAGGCAATTCATATCTAGCAAGGCTAGTTCTAGTAGGTGTCTTAGGAGATTCAGTTTCAAGCTCATCATCAGATTCAACAACATCATGTTGTATAACTCTAGCAATTTGTCTATCAAGAAATTCACCACGTGGCACATCATCATTATCAAGCAAGGTACTAGCATCATCATAAGCATCATTCATAGTAGAAGTAGCATCATCAATAACTTGCGACATATCAGAATTGATAGCATGTGGTGGGGTTGCAAGTTTACTCATAACAGAAGGTGAATCTAAAGCAGAACTGGATGGCAGTTCCTTACCTCCCCTCATCTTAGAGGGATAAATCTTAGTCTTTGGATCCTTCAGATTCTTCATAGTGATGATATGATAATAATCCCAAGTGGCTCAACAAATATAGCTATGGTCCCCGGCTACGGCGCCAGAAAAAGGTCTTGATAACCCACAAGTATAGGGGATCGCAACAATTTTCGAGGGTAGAGTATTCAACCCAAATTTATAGATTCAACACAAGGGGAGACAAAGAATATTTGAAGGTATTAGCAGCTGAGTTGTCAATTCAACCACACCTGGAGATTAATTATCTGCAGCAATATGATCAGTAGCAAAGTAGTTTGATAGTTTTGATAGTAGTGACAGTAGCAACGGTAATAGTAACAGTGATAGAAGTAATTTCTAGCAAGTGTAACAGTGATGATAGCAGTAGTAACTTAGCAGAAACAATTAGGATAAATTCATAGGCATTGGATCGTTGACTTGTTGGATGATATTCATCATGTGACAGTTATAACCTAGGGTGATACGGCACTAGTTCCAGTTCATCGATATAATGTAGGCATGTATTCCGTAAATAGTCATACATACTTTATTAAAAGAACTTGCATGACATCTTTTGTCCTACCCTCCCGTGGCAGTGGGATCCATATTGGAAACTAAGGGATATTAAGGCTTCCTTTTAATAGAGAACTAGAACAAAGCATTAACACATAGTGAATACATGAACTCCTCAAACTACGGTCATCACCGGGAGTGGGCCCGGTTGTTGTCACTCCAGGGTTGCCGGATCATAACCATAGTAGGTGACTATAACTTGCAAGATCAGATCTAAAACATGGATATAATGATGAATTCATAAATGGTTCAGATCTGAAATCATGGCACCCAGGCCCAAAGTGACAAGTATTAAGCATGGCAAAGTCATAGCAACATCAATCTAAGAACATAGTGGATACTAGGGATCAGGCCCTAACAAAACTAACTCGATTACATGATGAATCTCATCCAACTCCTCACCGACCAGCGAGCCTACGAAGGAATTACTCACTCCCGATGGGGAGCATCATGGAATTGGCGATGGAGAAGGGTTGGTGATGACAAAGAATGAAGACCCCCCGCTCCGGAGCCCCAAACGGACTCCAGATCTGCCCTCCCAAGGAAGAACAGGGCTTGGCGGCGGCTCCGTCTCATGGATCGCGATAATTATTTCTCCCTGATTTCTTCTGGAATAATGTGATTTTATAATATCAGGGGGGGTCATCAGTGGGGCCACCAGGTGGGTACAACCCACATGGGCACGCCAGGAGATGGGCGCGCACCTTGGTGGGTTGTGCCCACCCAGGGGCCCCTCTCCGGTGGGTCTTGGCTCCAGAAATTCTTATTATTGGTATAAAAAATCCTCAAAAAGTTTCGTTCCATTCCGAGAACTTTTATTTCTGCATAAAAACAACACCATGGTAGTTCTGCTGAAAACAGCATCAGTCCGGGGCTAGTTTCATTCAAATCATGCAAATTAGAGTCCAAAACAAGAGGAAAAGGGTGAGAAAAAGTAGATACATTGGAGACGTATCATATATGTTGATGTATGAGATGATCATGTTTTGGAATATCGACAACCGCAGGAGCCTTAGGGTTGTTTCTTAATTATTGTATGAAATACAAGCGCCATGTAATTGCTTTACTTTATCGCTATGCGTTGGCAATAGTTGTAGTAGCAATAGTTGGTGAGACGACCCCGATGCAACGATGGATATCAAGGTGTTGAGCCGGTGACGATGGAGATCATGACGATGCTTTGGAGGTGGAGATCAAAAGCACAAGATGATGATGGCCGTATCATGTCACATATATTGATTGCATGTGATGTTTATCCTTTATGCATCTTATTTTGCTTAGAACGGTAGTAGCATTATAAGATGATTCCTTCACTAAATTTCAAGATAAAAGTGTTCTCCCCGAGTATGCACCATTGCCAAAGTTCGTCGTTTCGAAGCACCTCGTGATGATCGGGTGTGGTAGACTCTACGTTCACGTACAACGGGTGTAAGACAGTTTTGCACATGCAGAATACTTGGGTTAAACATGACGAACCTAGCATGTACAGACATGGTCTCAGAACACTGGAGACTGAAAGGTCGGACATGAGTCATATAGTAGATATGGTCAACATAGACATGTTCATCATTGATGACTACCCCATCTGGGTGCACCAGGTGGGTGATACGTTCCAATGTATCTATAATTTATGAAGTATTCATGCTGTTATATTATCATTCTTGGATGTTTTACAATCATTTTGTAGCAAATTTATATCATTTTTTGGGACTAACCTATTGACCCAGTGCCCAGTGCTAGTTGCTGTTTTTTGCTTGTTTTTTAACATCGCAGGAAATCAATATCAAACGGAGTCCAAACACCGTGAAACTTTTTGTGGATTTTTGATGGACTAGAAGACATCCAACGGGCTAGAGCAGCACCTAGGGGGTGCCCCGAGGGGGCACAAACCACCAAGGCGTGCCTGGGGGCCCAGGCGCGCCCAGGTGAGTTGTGCCCACCTCGGTGGCCTCTCACACCCCCTCTTCACCCTATAAATTGCCAAATATTCCAAAACCCTCGGGGTAACCCTAGATCAGAAGTTCCGCCACCGCAGGCCTCTGTAGCAACCGAAAACCAATCTAGACCCCGTTCTGGCACCCTGCCGGAGGGGGGAATCATCTTCGGTGGCCATCTTCATCATCCCGGCGGCCACCACGATGAGGAGGGAGTAGTCCACCCTCGGGGCTGAGGGTTTGTACCAGTAGCTATGTGTTTAATCTCTCTCTCTCTCTCTCGTGATCTTGAGATGTCACGATTTTGATGTATCGCGGGCTTTGTTAATATAGACGGATCATATGGTGTTTTCCCCTCTCTATCTTGTGATGAATTGAGTTTTCCCATTGAAAGATTTCATTTTATCGGATTGAATACTTTTCTGGATTTGAGAGAATTTGATATGTCTTGCAAATGAATACTCGTGGTGACAATGGGGTACTATTTTGATTCACTTGATATATGTTTTGGCACTGAACTCGCGGATTCCCGAGGTGACATTGGGATAATCTACGCGTAGGGGTTGATGCACGTTCTTGTCTTTGTTTCTCCGGTAGAAATCTTGGGGCACTCTTTGAAGTTCTTTGTGTTGGATTGAGTATTATGAATCTGAAATTATTTGGTGTTATTTTAGTACGAACTCTTGGATAGATCGATCAGAAAGAATAGCTTCGAGGTGGTTTCGTACCCTACAAACGATTTCTTCTTATGTTCTCTGCTATATAGGAACTTTGGGGTGATTCTTCATCGCACTTTGAGGGGTGGTTATATGATCCAATTATATTAGCACTATTGGGAGATCGCACTAGCGAAAGTACGGACCCAAGGCCTTGTTTTCAAGCATTTCAATACCGTTTGTGCTCCGTTTTATCAATTGCTAGCTTACTGTTTTTATTTATTCATATTATAAAAATATATTTCTACCATCCATATTACACTTTTATCACCATCTCTTCTCCGAACAAGTGCACCTATACAATTTGCCATTGTGTTGGGTGTGTTGGGGACACAAGAGATTTCTTGTATTTGGTTGCAAGGTTGTTTGAGAGAGACCATCTTCATCCTACGCCTCCCACGGATTGATAAACCTTAGGTCATCCACTTGAGGGAAAATTGCTATTGTTCTACAAAACTCTACGCTTGGAGGCCTAACACGAGTCTACAAGAATAAAGTTCCATATTAGACATCAAGCTCTTTTCTCGCGCCGTTACCGGGGAGGTGAGTGCCTGAAGGTATATCTTTAGATCTTGCAATCGAATCTTTTAGTTTCTTGTATTATCACTAGTAGGTTTTATAAAAAGAAAACTACAAAAAAATGGAATTGAGGTTGCAACTTATTATTCATCTTTATAACATCTTTCGTGAAAATGATGGAAAGGAAAATTGTGCACAATTGATAGAAGAAGAATTTTATAAAATGTTTGATAAAAAATCTTTGAATTATGAGCATGATTGCAATGTTGTTAGTATGAATTCTTTGAATATTCATGATGCTAATGATATGCAAAACCATAAACTTGGGGAAGCTATGTTTGATGAAGATGATACTTTTAGTCCCCCAAGATTTGATGTGCAAATTTGTTATAATGATTGCACGCCTCCTATTTATGATGATTATAGTGATGAAAGTGGATTTGGAGAGGTCATGACTTTATTTAATGATGAATCCACTACTTTGGAAGAGGTTTCAATTAACTATGATAACAAAGTTGCTATCTATGATGATTATGGTGATGACATGTATGCTGTAAAGATTAATGATAACCATGAAATTTGTCATCATGATTTTAATTTTCACTCTCAAGATAGTTATTTTGTTGAGTTTGCTCCCACTATTATTCATGAGAATAAATTTTCTTATGTGGAGAGTAATAAAATTTTATGCTTGTGGATCATGAAAAGAACGCTTTATGTGATAGTTATATTATTGAATTCATTCCTGATGCTACTGAAAATTATTATGAGAGAGGAACATATGCTTGTAGGTATTACAATAATATCAAGTTTCCTCTCTATGTGTTGAAAATCTTGAAATTGCACTTGTTTTGCCTTCCTATGCTAGTTGATTATTGCTCCCAAAAGTTATTCACTCACAAAATCCCTATGCATAGGAAGTGGGTTAGGCTTAAATGTGCTTGCCATGTGTTTCATGATTCTCTTGTTATGTTTCAATTCTTATCTTTCATATGAGCATCATTGAAATCATCATGCCTAGCTAAAAGGCATTAAAGAAAAGCGCTTGTTGGGAGACAACCCAACATTTAACCCTACTGTTTTTATGTGTTCACATGATTAGGCTACTGTAGTAATCATGTTTTATAGCTTTCGTTTCAATAAAGTGCCAAGTAAGACCTTTGGGATGGTCTATGGTGAGAGTTGACATGATCTTGCTGAAAAACAGAAAATTTTGCACTCACGAAAACAATTCTCATTTTTAACAGAAGCGTGATAGAATGCTGATTCTTTTTGAAGAAGATTAACAGACAAATTGCCCAGGCTTTCCTATTTTTCAGAATTTTTGGAGTAGTACAAATATGGTTGGAGTACAGATTACTACAGACTGTTCTGTTTTTGATAGATTTTGTTTTCAATGCATAGTTGGCTTGTTTTGTAGTTTCTATGGCTTATATTGCTCGATATAAATAATTAAAAAGATATGCTAGAGTAGGAATTGTGTGTAAACAATTATGAATCTTGTATTTGACGGTACCAAAGTGAAATGGTTTGCTCTTTATCATACTAACCTATCTCACAAAGTTTCGTTAAGTTTTGTGTGATTGAAGTTTTCAAGTTTTGGGTGAGATGCCGATATGAGGAGAATAAGAAGTGACAAGACCCTAAGCCTGGGGATGCACAAGGCACCCCAAGGTAATATTCAAGGAATATCCAAGCAACTAAGCTTGGGGATGCCCTAGAAGGCATCCCCTCTTTCGTCTTCAACATTATCGGTAACCTCACTTGGAGCTATGTTTTCATTCATCACATGATATGTGTTTTGCTTGGAGCATCAATTTATTTTGTTAGGATTTTCTTGCTGTCATTTATAATAATATTTTTCAACTTTATTTTCAATAAAAATGTCAAGAATGGCCTTTGACATGCTTATCTTGCAAGTATATGAGTTGCTGTTTCAAAAAAGAAAGTTTATCCATGTTGCAAAAATTCCCTAGAAAAGTCAGAACGTGATAAAATGTTGGAACTTTTTTGCATAGTAAGCTCTGACAAATTTTCTACAGTGTGGTAAAATATTCATAATTTTTGGAGTTTAAGAAGTATTGTTACTCTTGCATTCTTTAGAGACTATACTGTTTTGGCAGATTGCTGTTATGGTTGCATTGTTTGCATATGTTTGCTTGTTTAGTGATTCTATTTGCGGATATGAGTATTAAATATGCAGAGGTATTTAATATGAATTTTGAATAATAATTTTAGTGATTTGCTACAGTAGAGAATGATAAGGTTTTTGCATTGGTTTATACTAACTTATCTCACGAGTTCTTGTTGAGTTTTGTGTGGATGAAGCTTTTAAGATTTAGGGAAACCGTGATATAAAAGGAATTAAGGAGACACAAAAACTCAAGCTTGGGGATGCCCAAAGCATCCCAAGATAATATTTCAAGAAGTCTCAAGCATCTAAGCTTGGGGATGCCCCGGTAGGCATCCCACCTTTCTCCATCAACAATTATCGGTTAGCCTCGGTTGAGCTTAGGTTTTTGCTTCTTCACATGATGTGTGCCATTCTTAGAATTTCATTTTATTTTATTTTGCTTGATGTTTTAATAAAATACTTAGATCTGAAAGTTTTAAATAAGAGAGAGTCCACAGTTAGCTACCTATTTACTTAACTACTCGCTTGATCTTCACTTATATCTTTTCGGAGTAGCTTGTCATTTACTCTTGTGCTTCACTTATATCCTATGAGTAAATTGTTGAATGAATTGAATATCATGAAGTTTAAATTATATCATGCCTAGTGGTAGCTTCACATTGGGTTTAGAAAGTGAAATCTTTTGAAGATTGCCAATCACAATATTGGTCATACAAGCAATTCGTGAATAATTAGTATAAGGAAGAGAACTTTCACATGAAAATACACTATCTTGGAAATCTTTTCTGATTTTGAGCCCCCATCAAAATATTATATACCAAAATTGTTGACGTTGGACAAGGAAGATAACGTAATGGTTTATGTTTGTTCATATTCACATAGAAGTTATATTGTCATAGATCCTTCAACATGTGGTGCTTGCCCCCCATCTTTGCTAGCCAAAAATTCCGCACTAAGTAGAGATACTACTTGTGTATTCAAAAAACCCTTAAACCCAAATCTTATCTTCAAGAGTCCACCATACCTACCTAAGGATTGAGCAAGATCCTTCAAGTAAGTTGTCATCGGTGCAATAAGGCAATAAAAATTGATTCTAAAAGTGTTATATCATTTAGTGTAAGAGAAAATTGAGCGTTGTACGAACTTGTGATGGCAAAGAATAAAAGCGACAGACTGCATAATAAAGGTTTCTATCATAAGGGGCAATATAACGTGACATTCTTTTGCACTAAGGGGTTGAGCATACAAAGAAATAAGCACATGGCAACCTCTACTTCCCTCTGCGAAGGGCCTACCTTTTACTTTTATGTATTTACTTTCATGCAAGAGTCAAAGTTTTTCTCTCTATTCCGTTTTATTTTTCTCTTTTGGCAAGCATCATGTTGTGAGGAAAGATGTAGGTACATATATCCAGTTGGATATGGGTAGCATGAGTTAATATTGTTGACATCACCCTTGAGGTGAATACGTTGGGAGGCGAAATTATAAGCCCCTATCTTTCTATGTGCCCGGTTGAAACGTTTTGCTCATGTGTATGCGGTGAGTGTTAGCACTGAAGACCATATGATGGTTGAGTATGTGGAGCTCTTACTTAAACTATGTTAACTAAGTTGAATTACAATTGCTTGGTGACTGAGAACATAGGTTGTTGAGTTTCAGGAGAATTCATTGTTTGAACCATAACATGTGAATTGGTTGCTACTTTAACATGAGAAGTTTTATAATAAGAATTGTTGTTATGATGCTAGGAAAAGTGATTGAAATTGCCATTGATCAAACTTTTGCACTTTGCTAGCATTCACACTTCATAAATTATTTCTTTTATCATTTATCTACTCGAGGACGAGTAGGAATTAAGCTTGGGGATGCTGATACGTCTCCAACATATCTATAATTTATGAAGTATTCATGTTGTTATATTATCTCTCTTGGATGTTTTATAATCATTATATAGCAACTTTATATCATTTTTTGGGACTAACCTATTGACCCAGTGCCCAGTGCCAGTTGATGTTTTTCGGTTGTTTTTTACATCGCAGGAAATCAATATCAAACGGAGTCCAAACACTATAAAACTTTTTATGGATTTTTTATGGACCAGAAGACATCCAATGGGCCAGAGCACCACCCAGGGGTGCCCCGAGGGGCCACAACCCACCAAGGCGCTCCTGGGAGCCCAGGCGCGCCCAGGTGGGTTGTGCCCACCTCGGTGGCCTCCCGCGCCCCCTCTTCGCCCTATAAATTGCCAAATATCCCAAAACCCTCAGGGGTAACCCTAGATCAGAAGTTCCACCGCCGCAGGCCTCCGTAGCCACCGAAAACCAATCTAGACCCTATTCCGGTACCCTGCCGGAGGGGGGAATCATCTCCAGTGGCCATCTTCATCATCCCGGCGGCCACCACGATGAGGAGGGAGTAGTCCACCCTCGGGGTTGTGGGTTTGTACCAGTAGCTATGTGTTTAATCTTTCTCTCTCTCGTGTTCTTGAGATGTCATGATCTTGATGTATCGCGGGCTTTGTTAATATAGTTGGATCATATGGTGTTTTCCCCTCTCTATCTTGTGATGAATTGAGTTTTCCCTTTGAGATTTCATTTTATCGGATTGAATACTACTATGGATTTGAGAGCACTTGATATATGTCTTGTAAATGAATACTCGTGGTGACAATGGGGTATTATTTTGATTCTCTTGATATATGTTTTGGCACTCAACTTGAGGATTCCCGAGGTGACATTGGGGTAATCTACGCATAGGGGTTGATGCACGTTCTTGTCTTTGTTTCTCCAGTAGAAATCTTGGGGCACTCTTTGAAGTTCTTTGTGTTGGATTGAGTATTATGAATCTGAAATTCTTTGGTGTTATTTTAGTACGAACTCTTGGATAGATCGATCGGAAAGAATAGCTTCGAGGTGGTTTTGTACCCTACAAACGATTTCTTCTTACATTCTCCGCTAGATAGGACCTTTGGAGTGATTCTTCATCGCACTTTGAGGAGTGGTTATTTGATCCAATTATATTAGCACTGTTGGGAGATTGCACTAGCGAAAGTACAGACCCTAGGCCTTGTTTTCAAGCATTGCAATACCATTTGTGCTCTGTTTTATCAATTGCTACCTTGATGTTTTTATTTATTCAGATTATAAAAATATATTTATACCATCCATATTACACTTTTATCACCATCTCTTCTCTGAACTAGTGCACCTATACAATTTGCCATTGTATTGGGTGTGTTGGGGACACAAGAGATTTCTTGTATTTGGTTGCAGGGTTGTTTGAGAGACACCATCTTCATCCTATGCCTCCCACGGATTGATAAACCTTAGGTCATCCACTTCATGGAAAATTGCTACTATCCTACAAAACTCTGTGCTGGGAGGCCCAACACGAGTCTACAAGAATAAAGTTGTGTAGTAGACATTAGTGGGCACAACCCACATGGGTGCGCCAACATCCCTAGGCGCGTCCTGGTGGGTTGTGGGCCCCGTGTGGGCCCCCTCACTTATCTCTTCATCCCACATCACCAACTACCTCCAGAAAAAAAAACCATTGCTTTCTCTCTCGTGCTCTTGCTCTCAAACCCGTGGATTTCGATCTCTTTGCTCGAAGCTCCGTTTCCGAAACTGTTTCGGGGGATTGTTGCTTGGTATGTGACTCCTCCATTGGTCCAATAGTTTTTACTTTAGTGGTTTATATTTTGAATAATTAGTTACTCTTGGTGATGTTGCAGATGTGCTTGCATGTTGAATTCTTAGAGTTCTAAGTAGTTTGAATGCTTGATATGGCCTCTATGCATCGCTATGAGTAGTTGCTATCAATCTTGCGAAGTTATGTTGAGAAAAAATTTGTGGACTAAAAATTTCAGAATTTTGTTCATATGAAAAAGATGAGTATCTTTAGGAATTTTGCTTCCAAGAAGAACTCCAAGGGAGTTATTGGGGAGTCATCTAATACTGATCTCCGCACCCGGAGAATGGCCGAGGTACGACTGTGTGAATTGCCGCATAACCCGTTCATGGAGGGAGCCGGAATCCGTCAAGAGTTTTCACAATATGCTGGTAATGCCGGCCTCACCGACTTCATCGCAGCTGAATGCGAAAAGTATCATCTCCTCACAAATTCCTTTGTGCAAAGTTTTCATTTCATAAGTAGAAATAATCCTCCTGAGGTGCAGTTTAATTTATATGCTAAGAACCGTCAGATACCACTTACTGGATTTTGTGACATATGTTTGATGCCTTCTGACGGGGATTTAGTGGAGCCTAGGCCCACAGAGTTTGATGGTTTTTACCGCACTCTGACAGTAGGGGATGAGAGAGGGGTGTCAGGTGTCACCGCCACTAGCTTACATTTTCCTGTCGTGCATTATTTTGCTCAATTCATTGTGAAGTGTTTGCTTGCTAGAGAGAAGGTAGGTGCACTCAGTGCCCCAGATTTCGCCATTTTACGTTGTGCACTTTACGTCAACAACACTTATAGTTTGAGGGCTACTGTGGCACATCGCCTCCACATCAACAGATCCAAGGGTAAAATACATGGTGGTATTTATGCTACTCGTTTAGCGAGTCACTTTAACATTCAGATATGCCAGCATGATTATCCCTTGCCCAAGGTTTACCTAGATCGCCAGGCTATGGCACACCACCACTTTATTGATAGCGAGAACACCACTATGGATGTTCCTTATAACTTGGTCTTTAGTGAGATTACTCGTGATATTATTCCATTGCTTGCACCTGCTTTGTTTAATCCTATTGCCAGGGGCGGATACAGGATCATGCCCGAGGACATTGTCGCCTACCGAAACAACCTGGTTGCGGTAGAGGACGGGCCTCGGGAGTGGGACCCTCAGGTGCCTGCTCCCCAGCACTTCAACATAGGACCCGATGGCTTCTTGAGTGGTGATTACCAAGTTAAGCTAAAAGCCTAAGCTTGGGGGAGTACGTATCTCCACCAACATTACATTGATGTTCACACATTTCATTCCAATTGCCGGTGCTCACACTCTTTCATTTTATTATCCATGTTAGATTTATTTTCTTGCTTTCTTCTTGTCTGTTTGAAAAACTTTGTGAAAATCTAAACATATTTCCTGCCTCTTTTTGATTTTTATTTCTAGTGTAGTTAGTTGTAATGTTAAAAACAGAACCCAAAAATATTTCCTTATTCTTCTTTTGCTCATTGGGAGCTCTCCCATGTAAATAGTTTTTCTCAATTTTTTCTTTCTCTTTTATTTTCTTTCTTCCAAAAAATAACCAAAAACTCCAAAAATATTTCAATGTGTTTCTCTGAATTTCTCTTCTGTATATTGAGTCATACCAAGGAGAAGACCACGATGAAAATGTTGAGTGGCTCTCATATGCATTATTGTTGATCTAACAAAGAGCCCAAATTACCTTGTCTTGTCCTTTTGAATAAAATGTTTGCAGATTCTAGCTTAGTCCACGTCACTCTTGCACTATTATTATCTTCATACCATTCGGTCATGCAAGTGAAAGGCAATAATGACGATATTTGATGAACTAGTTGTGGCAGAGAGAAACGGGTATGAACTCAACTTGTTCTATTTTTGTAAATATGTTTAACCTAGTATCCATGATTCAGCCTATTATGATCAAACATGTTTGCAATGACAATTAGATATTATAGTTTCTCATGCCATGCTTAAGTAGCTAGGAGTGGATAATGATTTATCTTGGGTGTCAACATAGCATTAAAATGATTATGATGTAGTATGATGATATGGTATCCTCCTCTGAATTTCGAGTGGCTTGACGATACGTCCATTTTGCATCATGTTTTCTTACTGTTATTTACAATGTTTTTATCCATAATAATGCTTTTGGAGTAATTATAATGCCTTTTCTCTCATAATTTGCAAGGTACACACAAAGAGGGAGAATTCCAGCAGCTAGAAATCTAGACCTGAAAAAGCTACGCCAGGCCACCTATTCTGCACAACTCCAAATGATCTGAAACTTCACGGAGATTTTTTATGGAATATATAAGAAATATTGGAGCCAATAAGTACCAGAGGGGGACAACAGGTGGGTACAACCCACCTGGGCGCGCCAGGCCCCCCTGGCGTGCCCTAGTGGGTTGTGGCCTCCTCGGCCCACCTCTGGTGCTCATCTTCTGGTATATAAGTGGTTTTGACCTAGAAAAAACGAGGATAATACTTTAGGGACAGAGCGCTACCGTCCTGAGGCGGAACTTGGGCAGGAGCACTTTTGCCCTCCGGCGGAGCGATTCTGCCGGGGGAACTTCCCTCCCGGAGGGGGAAATCATCGTCATCATCATCACCAACAACTCTCCCATCTTGGGGAGGGAAATCTCCATCAACATCTTCACCAGCACCATCTCATCTCAAACCCTAGTTCATCTCTTGTATTCAATCTTGTTACCAGAACTATATATTGTTGCTAGAGGATGGCTAGTAGTGTTGATTACAACTTGTAGTTGATTACTATATGGTTTATTTGGTGGAAGATTATATGTTCAGATCCATTATGCATATTAATACCTCTCTGATCATAAGCATCTTTGTTGATTGTGAGTAGTTAATTACTTTTCTTCTTCAGGTCACGGGATAAATCATGTTGCAAGTAATCATGTCAATTTGATATGTGTTCGATATTTTGATAGTATGTATGTTGTGATTCCCTTAGTGGTGTCATGTGAACGTCGAATACATGACACTTCACCATATTTGGGCCTAAGGGAATGCACTGTGGAGTAGTACATAGATGGTGGGTTGCGAGAGTGACAGAAACTTAAACCCCAGTTTATGCACTATTACATAAGGGACCGATTGGATCCTAGATTTTAATGCTATGGTTAGGATTTATCCTTAATACTTTTCTCGTAGTTGCAGATGCTTGCGGGAGGGTTAATCATAAGTAGGAGGTATGTTCAAGTATGAACAGCACCTAAGCACAGGTCCACCCACATATCAAATTATCAAAGTAGCGACCACAAATCAAACCAACATGATGAAAGTGAGTAGATGAAATTCCTGTGAACCCTCAAGAACGCTTTTCTTATCATAAGAGACCGTTTTGGCCTGTCCTTTGCCTCAAAAGGATTGGGCTACCTTGTTGCATACTTGTTACAATTATCGTTACTTGCTCGTTACATATTATCTTGCTACCAAACTACTCGCTACTTACAATTTCAGCACTTGCAGACAATACCTTACTGAAAACTACTTGTCATTTCCTTTTGCTCCTTGTTGGGTTCGACACTCTTACTTATCAAAAAGGGCTACAATTGACCCCCTATACTTGTGGGTCATCAAGGCTATTTTATGGCACCGTTGCCGGGGAGTGAAGCACCTTTGGTAAGTGGAATTCAGTAAGGAAACTTTTATATTGTGTGCTGAAACTTATTGTCACTTGTTACCATGGAAAACAATCCTTTGAGGGGTATGTTTGGGGTATCTTCACCTCGTCCAGAGCCACAATTAATTACCCCTCAACCTACAACACCTACTAAAAATATTTAGTATGAAATTCCTTCAGGTATGATAGAACAACTGCTAGCTAATCCTTATGCAGGAGATGGAACCAAACATCCCGATATGCACTTGATACATGTGGAACAAATTTGTGGATTGTTTAAGCTTGCAGGTTTACCCAGGGATGAAGTTATGAAAAAGGTTTTCCCTTTATCTTTTAAGGGAAAAGCATTGGCATGGTATAGGCTATGCATGATATTGGATCATGGAATTGGAATTGTTTAAAATTGGAGTTTCACCAAAAAAAAATATCCTATGCATCTAGTTCATCGTGATCGGAATTATATATATAATTTTTGGCCTCATGAAGGAGAAAGTATCGCTCTAGCTTGGGGGAGGATCAAGTCAATGTTATATTCATGCCCAATCATGAGCTCTCAAGAGAAATTATTATTCAGAATTTTTATGCTCGACTTTCTCGTAATGATCAAAACATGCTGGATACTTCTTGTGATGGTTCATTTATGAAAAAGACTATTGAATTCCAGTGGGATCTTTTGGAAAGAATTAAATGAAACTCTGAAGATTGGGAACTCGACGAAGGTAAAGAGTCAGGTATAAAGCTTAAGTATGATTGTGTTAAATCTTTTATGGATACCGATACTTTTCAAAAGTTCAGCACTAAATATGGACTTGACTCTGTGATGGTAGCCTCCTTTTGTGAATCATTCGCTACTCATGTTGAACTCCCTAAAGAGAAGTGGCTTAAATATCATCCACCTATTAAAGAAGAAATTAAAGAACCGGTACCAGTTAAAGAGAAACTATACTCTATGATGTTGATCCAGTTGTTCCTACTGCTTACATTGAGAAACCTCCTTTTCCTGTTAGGATAAAGGAACATGCTAAAGTTTCAACTGTGGTCAACAAAAGCTCTATTAGAACACCTAAACCAGATGAACAAATTATAGTTGAACCTAATATTGCCATGCTTAAAGATCTTTTAGAAGAATATATGGATGGGCATGTTATCTACTTCTGTGCAGAAGCTGCTAGAATTGCCAAACATGAAGAAGGGATAAAAACTGGACCAGTAGTTGGCCTGCCTGTCATTTCAGTTAAAATAGGAGATCATTGTTATTATGGTTTATGTGAGATGGGTGCTAGTGTGAGTGCTATTCCTCACAAGTTATATCAAGAAATTAGGGAGGACATAGCACCTGTTGAGATAGAAGACATAGATGTTACTATTAAACTTGCAAATAGAGACACTATATCACTAGTTGGGATTGTTAGAGATGTTGAAGTCTTGTGTGGGAAAACAAAATATCCTACCGATTTTCTAGTTCTTGGTACCCCACCTGATGACTTATGTCCCATTATCTTTGGTAGACCTTTCTTGAACACAGTTAATGCTAAGATAGATTGCTAGAAACAAACTGTGGGTGTTAGCTTTGGTGATGAGTCTCATGAGTTTAATTTTTCCAAGTTTAGTAGAAATTATCATGAAAAATAATTTCCTAGTAAGGATGAATTCATTGGTCTTTCTTCTATTGATGTGCCACCTACTGATCCTTTAGAGCAATACTTGCTAGACCATGAGAATGTTTTACATATGCATGAAAGAAATGGAATAGATAATATTTTCTTTGAACAACGTCCTCTGCTTAAGCACAATTTACCTATTGAAACTGTTGGAGGTCCTCCTCCACCTAAAGGTGATCATGTGTTTGAATTAAAACAATTGCCAGACACTTTGTAATATGCTTATCTTGATAAAAAGAAGATATATCCTGTTATTATCAGTGCTAACCTTTCAGAACATGAAGAAGAAAGATTATTGAAAGTTCTAAGGAAGCACCGAGCAGCTATTGGATATACTCTTGATGATTTAAAGGGCATTAGTCCCACTCTATGCCAATACAAAATTAATATGGAACCTGATGCTAAACCAGTTGTTGATCACCAACATCGGTTAAATCCAAAGATGAAAGAGGTGGTAAGAACGGAAATATTAAAACTTCTGGAAGCAGGTATAATCTATCCTATAGTTGATAGTAGATGGGTAAGTCTTGTTCATTGTGTCCCTAAGAAAGGAAGTATAACTGTTGTTCCTAATGAGAAGAATGAACTTATTCCACAAAGAATTGTTACAGGCTATAGAATGGTAATTGATTTCAGAAAATTAAATAAATCTACTAGAAATGATCATTACCCTTTGCCTTTTATTGACCAAATGCTTGAAAGATTATCTAAGCACACACATTTTTGCTTCCTTGATGGATATTCTGGCTTCTCACAAATACCTGTTTCTCAACCTGATCAAGAAAAGACCACTTTTACTTGTCCTTTTGGAACCTATGCTTATAGACGTATGCCTTTTGGTTTATGTAATGCACCTGCTACCTTTCAAAGATGTATGATGGCTATATTCTCTGACTTTTGTGAAAAGATTGTTGAGGTTTTCATGGATGACTTTTCTGTTTATGGGAAGTCTTTTGACGATTGTTTAAGCAATCTTGATCGAGTTTTGCAGAGATGTGAACAAACAAATCTTGTCTTGAATTGGGAGAAGTGCCACTTTATGGTAAATGAAGGCATTGTCTTGGGTCATAAAATTTCTGAAAAGGGTATTGAAGTGGACCAAGCTAAGGTTGATGCTATTGAGAAAATGCCATGTCCCAAGGACATCAAAGGTATTCGTAGTTTTCTAGGTCATGCTGGTTTCTATAGGAAATTTATCAAAGACTTTTCTAAAATTTATAGGCCACTCACTAATCTTTTGCAAAAGGATATTCCTTTTGTCTTTGATGATGATTGTTTAGAAGCCTTTGAAACACTCAAGAAATCTTTAATTATTGCACCCATTGTCCAACCACCTGATTGGAATTTGTCTTTTGAAATTATGTGTGATGCTAGTGATTATGCTATTGGTGTTGTTCTAGGACAAAGAGTTGATAAGAAATTGAATGTCATTCACTATGCTAGTAAAACTCTAGACGGTGCTCAAAGAAATTATGCTACAACTGAAAAAGAATTCTTAGCAGTGGTGTTTGCTTGTGATAAATTTAGACCTTATATTGTTGATTCCAAAGTAATTGTTCACACAGACCATGCTGCTATTAAATATATTATGGAAAAGAAAGATGCTAAACCTAGACTTATTCGTTGGGTTCTCTTGTTGCAAGAATTTGAATTTCATATTATTGATAGAAAGGGAGCTGAGAACCCTGTAGCTGATAACTTGTCTAGGCTTGAAAATGTGCTTGATGACCCACTTCCTATTGATGATAGTTTTCCTGATGAGCAGTTAGCTACAATAAAGGTTGCTAATAGTACTCCTTGGTATGCTGACTATGCTAATTACATTGTTGCTAAATATTTGCCACCTAGCTTTACTTACCAACAAAAGAAAAAGTTCTTCTATGATTTAAGACATTACTTCTGGGATGACCCACATCTTTATAAGGAAGGAGTAGATGGTATTATTAGACATTGTGTACCTTAGCATGAACAGGGACAAATCCTACGGAAATGTCACTTCGAAGCTTCTGGAGGGCATCATGCTGGAGATAGAACTGCTCATAAGGTATTATAGTCTGGATTTTATTGGCCTACTCTCTTCAAGGATGCTCGTAAGTATGTCTCATCTGTGATGAATGCAAAAGAATAGGCAATATCGGTAAGCGTCAGGAGATGCCTATGAACTATTCACTTGTTGTTGAACCTTTTGATGTTTAGGGATTTGATTGCATGGGAACTTTTCCTTCCTCTAATGGGTATACACATATTTTGGGGTTGTTGTTGATTATGTTACTAAATGGGTAGAAGCTATCCCAACTAGTAGTGCTGATCACAACACCTCTATTAAAATGCTTAAGGAAGTTATTTTCCCAAGGTTTGGAGTCCCTAGATATTTAATGACTGATGGTGGTTCACACTTTATTCATGATGCTTTCCATAAAATGCTTGCTAAGTATGATGTTAACCATAGAATTGCATCACCTTATCATCCTCAGTCTAGTGGTCAAGTTGAACTTAGCAATAGAGAAATAAAATTAATTTTTCAAAAGACTGTTAATAGGTCCAGGAAGAATTGGTCTAAGAAATTAGATGATGCACTTTGGGCTTATAGGACATCATATAAAAATCCTATGGGTATGTCTCCTTATAAAATGGTTTATGTAAAGGCTTGTCATTTGCCTCTTGAGTTAGAACAAAAAGCATACTGGGTAGTTAAAGAACTCAATTATGATTTCAAACTTGCTGGTGAAAAGAGGTTATTTGATATAAGCTCATTAGACGAATGGAGAACCCAAGCATATGACAATGCAAATTTATTCAAAGAGAAAGTTAAAAGATGTCATGACAAAAGAATTCAAAAACTTGAGTTTAAAGTCGGAGAATATGTTCTTTTGTACAACTCTCGTTTCAGATTCTTTGCAGGAAAACTCCTCTCCAAATGGGAAGGCCCCTATGTCATCAAGGAGGTTTACCGGACCAGTGCCATCAAAATAAATAATTTCGAAGGTACTAACCCGAAGGTTGTCAATGCACAACGAATAAAGCATTATATCTCAGGTACGCCTATTATTGTTGAAAGCAATATTATCCAAACTTTGACACCGGAAGAATACATAAAGGAGTCCTTCCGGAACACTCCAGAATCGTCAAAATAAGAAGGTACGTAGTACGATAAGCAAACGGACTCCGAAAAATCTGCAAAAATATTTTTTATTAGTTTTGGAATATTTTAAAATTTTGGAAATAAAGAAACTTCTAGGAAGTGTCCCCTGGTGGGCACAAGACCCCAGGGCACGCCAGGCGTTGTGCCGACCTGGGACATCTCCATACTCCGTTTTTCTTCTATATGCTTGCCTCGCAAGATAAAAATTCTATATATACTTCCCTAACCTGTTAAACATACTATCGCGGAGAAGATCCTCTGTTCTCTTTTCTTGCTGTTTCCGGTCAAATTTATCAAGCTAGGCATCATGTCTTCCTGCTCCTCCAACCACATGGAAGAAGATGTTTGGCTGATGAAGATCGAGACGAAGCGGGAGGAGCCTACGGACACCACCAAAGGAGAATTGAGTATCAGGTATGGGCACTCCCCTTGGCTTCCGCCAATATTGGGGGAGGTGCCCCCGTATCATATCATCCCACTATCTTTTGTTTTTACTTATCTTAGTTCGATCTTTTGCTTAGATGAATAAAGTTTAGTCCGATCTTTTCTTCTTTGAGAATTTGCTTAGTGATACATCATTGTTATCGTGTGCAAGCTATATAATGAAGTTTAGTTTGAGTTTTTACTTTCTTTACTTCCTTGTTGCAAATAAAGAAAATAAAAAGAGAAAGGAAGCAAATAAAAGAAAGGAAATGGATCAATAAGATCATGTAGTAATCCTATGGTAGGTGATAGCACCACATAAGGAAAAGTATAAGTAAGAAAATTTTATTAGAGATTGACAAGCATAGCATTGGTCAGTGATGCAACTCAAGAAAAAATTAATAAGGGAGGGGAATATTCACATATAAATATACTATCCTAGAAATCTTTTGTGATTGTGAGCCCTCATCAAAATATTATATGCCAAAATTGTTGACGTTGGACAAGGAAGACGACGTAATGGTTTATGGATGTTTATATTCACATAGAAGTCATATTGTCATGGATCCTTCAACATGTGATGCTTGCCCCCCATCTTTGCTGCCAAAAATTCCGCACCAAGTAGAGATACTACTTGTGCATCCAAAAACCCTTAAACCCAAATCTTTTTCAAGTGTCCACCTGAAAGTGCAACTATCCCTAGGTGGTTTTGGTAATTCATAAAAACATATAGCTCATTGAGCTAATACTATTCCAAGATGATTATTTCAGGAAAGCTCAATGATTGGCATGGCATGGATGTGAAAGTGGAACCCTCAAAATGCTAAGGACAAAGGATTGGCTCAAGCTCAAAAGCTCAAGACTCTTCATTTTATATTTTAGTGATCCAAGATCACATTGAGTCTTTAGGAAAAGCCAATACTATTAAGGAGGGATGAGGTGTTGCTTAATGAGCCTCTTGCTTCATGTGCTTAGTGATATGCTCCAAAACCCTCAACTACTTTCACATATCCACATATGACCTAAACCCTAATCCAAACTCGGTCCTACCTATTCTTCCTATCCGGCGCCACCGAGTTTCACTTGTCATTAGCCACTGCCAAACCCTAGCAATTCGGTCCTACCGATAGGGATCTCAGTCTCACCGAGATGGGGTTGCAAACTCTCTGTTTCCCTTTCGTAAATTTTCGGTCCCACCGAAAGAGCGAATCGGTCCCACCGAGATTGCAATGTAAACTCAGTGTTTCCCCTTTATAACTTTTCGGTCTCACCGAGTTCCACTCGGTCTCACCGAAAGAGCAAATCGGTCCCACCGAGTTTACCTGACCAACTCTCTGGTTAGCTAATTACCAAATTCGGTCTCACTGAGTTTGTGTAATCGGTCTCACCGAGATTACGTTATGCCCAAACCCTAACCATATCGGTCCTACCGAGTTGCATGTCAGTCCCACCGAAAATCACTAACGGTCACTAGGTTTACATTTTTGGTCCGACCGAGTTTATTGATTCGGTCCCACCGAGATTGGAAAACTGTGTAACGGTTGGATTTTGTGTGGAGGCTATATATACCCCTCCACCTCCTTCTCATTCAGTGAGAGAGCCATCAGAACACACACATCATTCCAACTCATATGTTCTGAGAAAGAACCACCTACTCATGTGTTGAGACCAACACATTCCATTCCTACCATATGAATCTTGATCTCTAGCCTTCCCAAGCTGCTTTCCACTCAAATCTTCTTTCAACCAAATCCAAATCCTATGAGAGAGAGTTGAGTGTTGGGGAGACTATCATTTGAAGCACAAGAGCAAGGAGTTCATTACCTACACACCATTTGTTACTTCTTGGAGAGTGGTGTCTCCTAGATTGGCTAGGTGTCACTTGGGAGCCTCCGACAAGATTGTGGAGTTGAACCAAGGAGTTTGTAAGGGCAAGGAGATCGCCTACTTCGTGAAGATCTACCGCTAGTGAGGCAAGTCCTGTGTGGGCGTTGGCCATGGTGGGATAGACAAGGTTGCTTCTTTGTGGACCCTTTGTGGGTGGTTGCTTCTTCGTGGACCCTTCGTGGGTGGAGCCCTGTGTGGACTCCCGCAACCGTTGCCATTGGGTGGAGCCCTGTGTGGACTCGCGCAACCGTTACCCTTCGTGGGTTGAAGTCTCCATCAACGTGGATGTAGGATAGCACCACCTATCCGAACCACGGGAAAAACATCCGTGTCTCCAATAGCGTTTGAATTCTCCAAACCCTTCCCTTTACATTCTTGCAAATTGCATGCTTTACTTTCCGCTGCCTATATACTCTTTGCATGCTTGCTTGAATTATGTGATGATTGCTTGACTTGTCCTAAATTAGCTAAAATCTGCCAAGAACTAAAATTGGGAAAAGGTTAAGTTTTTATTTGGTCAAGTAGTCTAATCACCCCCCCTCTAGACATACTTTCAATCCTACACCACCACACCTACCTAGGGATTGAACAAGATCCCTCAAGTAAGTTGTCATCGGTGCAAAACGGCAATAAAAACTACTTGTAAATATGTGAGATCTTTTAGTGCAAGAGAAAATTGAGCGTTGCACGAACTTGGATGACAACGAATAAAAGCGACAGACTGCATAATAAAGGTTGTCATCTTAAGGGGCAATGTAACGTGATGTTCTTTTGCACTAAGGGTTTGAGCATGCAAACTAATAAGCGCATGGCAACCTCAGCTTCCCTCTGCGAAGGGCCTATCTTTTACTTTTATGCATAGAGTCAAACTTTTCCTTCTATTCCTTTTCATTTTCTCTTTTTGGAAAGCAACATGTGGTGAGGAAAGATCTAGGCACATATGTCTAGTTGAATATAGATAGCATGAGTTATTATTGTTGACATCACCCTTGACGTGAGTATGTTGGGAGGCGAAACTATAAGCCCCTATCTTTCTACGTGCCTGGTTGAAACGTTTTGCTCATGTGTACTCGATGAATGTTAGCAATCATAGAAGATTATATGATGGTTGATTATGTGGGCTTGCTTAAAAGGCTCCGACATGTGACCCTCCCTGAAAAGATGATGAATTGTAGTTGCAAAGTTGACTGAGAACATAGTTTGTTGGTTTGTAATAGAGTTTTAGCTTTATACTTCGATTGTGTGATGAACTGTTACTTATTCATAAGAAGTATATGATGCAAGTTCTATGAAAAAACTCTTATGTTAAATTTTTTTGCTGTTCTAATAATCAACATGATGCTTCTATCTCTGTATTTTGTTTTTATCAACACCTCTCTCTCTAAGCATGTGGACATGTTTTTCGATTTCGGTTTTCGCTTGAGGACAAGCGAGGTCTAAGCTTGGGGGAGCTAATACGTCCATTTTGCATCATGTTTTCTTGCTATTATTTACAATGTTTTTATCCATGATAATGCTTTTTGGAGTAATTCTAATCCCTTTTCTCTCATAATTTGCAAGGTACACACAAAGAGGGAGAATTCTGGCAGCAGGAAATCTGGACATGAAAAACCCACGTCAGGCCACCTATTCTGCACAACTCCAAATGAGATGAAACTTCACGGAGATTTTTTATGGAATATATAAGAAATATTGGAGCCAGTAAGTACCACAGGGGGGCCACCAGGTGGGTACAACCCACCTGGGCGCGCCAGGCCCCCCTGGCGTGCCCTGGTGGGTTGTGGCCTCCTCGGCCCACCTCCAGTGCTAATCTTCTAGTATATAAGTGATTTTGACCTAGAAAAAATGAGGATAATACTTTCGGGACAGAGCTCCGCCTTCTCGAGGCGGAACTTGGGCAGGAACACTTTTGCCCTTCGGTGGAGCGATTCTGCCGGGGGAACTTCCCTCCTGAAGGGGGAAATCATCGTCGTCATCATCATCATCACCAACAACTCTCCCATCTTGGGGAGGGCAATCTCCATCAACATCTTCACCAGCACCATCTCATCTCAAACCCTAGTTCATATCTTGTATTCAATCTTGTTACCGGAACTATAGATTGTTGCTAGGGGGTGGCTAGTAGTGTTGATTACAACTTGTAGTTGATTACTATATGGTTTATTTGGTGGAAGATTATATCTTCAGATCCATTATGCATATTAATACCTCTCTGATCATGAGCATGCTTGTTGATTGTGAGTAGTTACTTTTGTTCTTGTGGTCACGGGATAAATCATGTTGCAAGTAATCATGTGAATTTGATATGTGTGTTCGATATTTTGATAGTATGTATGTTGTGATTCCCTTGGTTGTGTCATGTGAACATCGACTACATGACACTTCACCATATTTGGGCCTAATGGAATGCATTGTGGAGTAATAAATAGATGGTGGGTTGCGAGAGTGACAGAAACTTAAACCCTAGTTTATACACTATTCCATAAGGGACCTTTTGGATCCTAGAATTTAATGCTATGGTTACGATTTATCGTTGATACTTTTCTCGTAGTTGTGGATGCTTGCGGGAGGGTTAATCATAAGTAGGAGGTCTGTTCAAGTAAGAATAGCACCTAAGCACCGGTCCACCCACATATCAAATTATCAAAGTAGCGAACACAAATAAAACCAACATGATGAAAGTGACTAGATGAAATTCCCGTGTACCCTCAAGAACGCATTGCTTATCATAAGAGACCATTTTGGCCTGTCCTTTGCCTCAAAAGTATTGCGCTACCTTGCTGCATACTTGTTACAATTATCGTTACTTGCTCGTTACAGATTATCTTGCTACCAAACTACTCGCTACTTAGAATTTCAGCACTTGCGAACAATAACTTACTGAAAACTACTTGTCATTTCCTTCCGCTCCTCGTTGGGTTAGACACTCTTACTTATCGAAAAGAGCTACAATTGACCCCCTATACTTGTGGGTCGTCACTTGACTTGGCACATGTTCATGCATGTAGTTGAATCAGAACCAACATAGCCTCTATGATATTTATGTTCATGGTGTTCATATCCTACTCATGCTAGTATCCAATGTTACTTACGCATAATGCATGTTCATGACCATTTTCGCTCTCTAGCTGACCACTTCCCAACCTATTTGCTAGCATTCACCTGTACTAAGTGGGAATTCTACTTGTGGATCAAAAGTCTGAAACCCAAGTTACCCCAGATGAGTCCACCATATCAACCTATATGATGTATTACCCTGCCGTCCTAAGTAAATTTGCATGTGCCACCTCTAAAAACTTCAAATAAATATCCTTTTTTGTGTGCCTGGATTGTTCATAGAGCGACAGGAGGTAATCAATATCTTCCATGCTAAGCGGGTTATTCTCATGATTAGTGTTTATTCACTCGTCCTTGCACTAGAGGGGCAGTAATAGGGATTCCCAGTCCTGAATTCAAATTGCAAATAATTAAGCAAAACTCCCCCAGGATTGTTGTTGGTATGGACAGTACCAGTTGTTTCGGACAAGCCGTGGAGTGTGATTGTTGTTGGAGGGGGGGTAAACCTTCACTTTTATCACTTGGGAACCGCCACTAATGTGTTTAGCATGGAAGATACCAATAACTAATGGTCGCGAAGTAAACAAGAAGGGTGCATTTCTCAAAATTTCATTTACTCTGTTTTAAAAACTTGAGCACTGGCACCTCTGCAAATCACTACTTCCCTCTGCGAAGGGACTATTTATTTAATTTTATGTTGTGTCATCACTTTCTCAAATAAGCGCCAGAACCTGAGAGTACTATTGTCATCCTCATGCATTGTGTGTAGCTAATGTTGGGTGCATCATGACTGGATCTTTTCTACCATGAATTACAATGTTTAGTCGTTGCTTGAACTTTGGAGGTGCTCCACATTTATGTTTTGCGGTCTCAGAAAGGGCTAGCGAGGTACCACTATTGTCTTATTATATCATGGTTGTTTGACAAAGTTTTGTTATTTGAGATATCTTATTATTGCTCGCTAATTGATTATGATATTGATATGAGTTAATATAATTTCTAAGAGTTATTGTTGACGTGGTTAGTTATAATCTTGGCTGAAACCCTGGGTGCTACTTAAGCTTATTTATGTAAACAAGAGCAAAAGAGTTTGTAAAAGTTTTTCTTTTTCGCTTTCAGTTATCAACTGAATTGCTTGAGGACAAGCAAAGCGTTAAGCTTGGGGGATTCGATACGTCTCCATCGTATCTACTTTTCCTAATGCTTTTCCTCTTGTTTTGGACTCTAATTTGCATGATTTGAATGAAACTAACCTGGACTAATGCTGTTTTCAGCAAAACTACCATGGTGTTGTTTTTGTGCAGAAATAAAGTTCTCGGATTGGACGAAACTTTGCGAGGATTTTTTGTTCAATAAATAAGAATTTCCGGAGCCAAGAACCACCGGAGGGGGCACCTGGGTGGGCACAACCCACCAGGGCGCTCCCCCTCCATGCGCGCCCAGGTGGGTTGTCCCCACCTGGTAGCCCTACAGACTTCAACCCTGATACTATAAATTCACATATTTGGAGAAAAAATCAGGGAGAAAGAATTATTGTGTTTCATGAGACAGAGCCGCCGCCACCTCCTGTCTTCATCGGGAGGCCAGATCTGGAGTCCGTTTGGGGCTCCGGAGAGGGGGATCTTCGATCTTCGTCATCACCAACCCTTGTCCATCGCCAATTCCATGATGCTCCCCACCGGGAGTGAGTAATTCCTTCATAGGCTCGCTAGTCGGTGAGGAGTTGGATGAGATTCATCATGTAATTGAGTTAGTTTTGTTAGGGCTTGATCCCTAGTATCCATTATGTTTTGAGATTGATGTTGCTATGACTTTGCCATGCTTAATGCTTGTCACTTTGGGCCCGGGTGCCATGATTTCAGATATGAACCATTTATGTTATCACCATTATATCTATGTTCTAGATCTGATCTTGCAATTTATAATCACCTACTACATGTTCTGATCCGGCAAACCCGGAGTGTCAAAAGTCGGGACAATTCCCAGTGATGATCGTAGTTTGAGGAGTTCATGTATTCACTATGTGTTAATGCTTTGTTTTAGTTCTCTATTAAAAGGAGGCATTAATATCCCTTACTTTCCAATAGGACCCCGCTGCCATGGGAGGGTAGGACAAAAGGTGTCATGCAAGTTCTTTCCATAAGCATGTATGACTATTTACGGAATACATGCCTACATTATATTTATGAACTGGAGCTAGTCTTGTATCACCCTAGGTTATAACTGTTATATGATGAATATCATCCAACGAATCCATCAATCCAATGCCTATGAATTTCTCTCATATTTTTCTTGCTAAGTTACTACTGCTGCTGTTACTGTTACAACTGCTACAAAATCATTGCTATCACCGTCACCGTTACTGTTGCTACTACTACGGCTATCAAAACTATCATATTATTGTGGTACTGATCACTTTGCTACAGATAATTAATCTCCAGGTGCGGTTGAATTGACAACTCAGCTGCTAATACTTGCAAATATTCTTTGGCTCCCCTTGTGTCGAATCAATAAATTTTGGTTGAATACACTACCCTCAAAAATTGTTGCGACCCCCTATACTTGTGGGTTATCAATGCACCGCTGGGTGACAGACCTGCTGCAGGAGCTACTGCAGATGTTATGAACGTCTGGCAGACTCGATCAGATGACTACTCGATAGTTCAATGTGCCATGCTTTATGGCCTAGAACCAGGACTTCAAAGACGTTTTGTACATCATGGAGCATATGAGATGTTCCAAGAGCTGAAATTGATATTTCAAGCTAATGCCCGGGTTGAGAGATATGAAGTCTCCAACAAGTTCTATAGCTGCAAGATATGGAGGAGAATAGTTGTGTTAGTGAACACGTACTCAAAATGTCTGGGTATTATAACCACTTGACTCGGCTAGGAATTGATCTTCCAGTTGAGAGTGTTATTGATAGAGCTCTTCAGTCACTGCTGATGTCACTTGAAGCTACGTCGGTATTTCCCCAAAGAGGAAGGGATGATGCAGCACAACGGCGGTAGGTATTTCCCTCATATATGAAACCAAGGATATTGAACCAGTGGGAGAACCATGCAACACAACGTAAACAGCACCTGCACACAAATAAAAACTACTCGCAACCCGACGTGTAAAGGGGTTATCAATCCCTTTCAGGTAGCGGCGCCCCAAGATGGGCAAACGAACGTGAGTGAGTTGTAAATATAGATAGATTGAACGCCAAATAAAATAAATTGCAGCAAGGTATTTTTGGATTTTTGGATTTAATAGATCTGAAAATAAAAGCAAAGGAAAATAGATAGCAAAGGCAAATAATATGAGAAAGAGACTCGGGGGACATAGGTTTCACTAGTAGCTTCTCTCGAGAAAAACAACAAACAGTAGGTAAACAAATTACTGTTGGGCAATTGATAGAACTTCAAATACTCATGACGATATCCAGGCAATGATCTTTACATAGGCATCACGTCCAAGATTAGTAGACCGACTCCTGCCTGCATCTACTACTATTACTCCACACATCGACCGCTATCCAGCATGCATCTAGTGTATTAAGTTCATGGAGAAACGTAGAAATGCAATAAGAACGATGACATGATGTAGACAAGATCTATATATGTAGAGATAGACCTCATCATTTTATCCTTAGTAGCAATGACACATACGTGTCGGTTCCCCTTCTGTCACTGCGATCAAGCACCGTAAGGTCGAACCCACTACAAAGCACCTCTTCCCATTGAAAGATAAATAGATCAAGTTGGCCAAACAAAACCCAAATATCAGAGAAGAAACACGAGGCTATAAGCAATCATGCATAAAAGAGATCAAAGAAACTCAAATACTTTCATGGATATAAAAAGATAGATCTGATCATAAACTCAAAGTTCATCCGATCCCAACAAATACACCGCAAAAAGAGTTACATCATATGGATCTCCAAGAGACCATTGTATTGAGAATCAAATAAGAGAGAGGAAGCCATCTAGCTACTAACTACGGATCCGAAGGTCTACAAAGAACTACTCACGCATCATCGAAGAGGCACCAATGGAGGTGGTGAACCCCATCCGTGATGGTGTCTAGATTGGATCTAGTGGTTCTGGACTCTGCGGCAGCTGGAATTGATTTTCATCGACTCCCCTAGGGTTTCTGGAATATTGGGGGTATTTATAGAGCAAAGAGATGGTCCGGGGGCACCCGAGGTGGGCACAACCGACTAGGGCGTGCATGGGCCTCCTGCCGCACCCTGGCGGGTTGTGCTCTCCTCGGAGCACCCCCGAGGCGCAGCGTTGGCCCATTAGGTGTCTTCTGGTCCATAACAAATCTCTGTAAAGTTTCGTGGCATTTGGACTCCGTTTGGTATTGATTTTCGGCGATGTAAAAAACATGCAAAAAACAGTAACTGGCACTTGGCACTATGTCAATAGGTTAGTACCAAAAAATGATATAAAATGGTTCTAAAACATCCAAGATTGATAATATGACAGCATGGAATAATCGAAAATTATAGATACGTTAGAGACGTATCAGCATCCCCAAGCTTAACTCCTACTCGTCCTCGAGTAGGTAAGTGATAAAAATAGAATTTTTGATGTCGAATGCTGCCTATCTTGTCATATCATATTCTTTTCTTTATAGCATGGACATTGGAATTTTATATTGTTCAAAGCAATAGTCTAGTTTTGACATGATAACTTAAATACTCAAGCATATCAACAAGCAACCATGTCTTTCAAAACATCAATGCTAAAATAAGCTATCCCTAGCCCATCATGCTCAATCATTGATCCATTCATGAAACACACTCGCATATTAACTACACCCAATGCTCAAGTACGATCATAGTGCCTCCTAGTTGGTGCTTTATAAGAGAATATGGAGACTCAAATTCAAAATGAAAATTGTATATAGTAAAAGAAGGGCCCTTCGCGGAGGGAAGTAGGGATTTGTAGAGGTGCCAGAGCTCAAAGCCAAAAACTTAGAGATAAAAACATTTTGGGAGGTGTATCCACCCCACCAACGAAAACGACTTAGAGTTCCCAAAACTTTCCATGCTAGATACATCATAGGCGGTTCCCAAACAGAAAATAAAGTTTATTCCTTTTTCCACCATACTTTCACTTTCCATGGCTAACCGTATCCACGGGTGCCTTCCATACTAACACTTTCCAAAGAATTTATTATTTGACAACATAATGTAAATTCATTTTTCATTTCAGGACTGGGAATCCCTAATACCTTTGCCTTACTCTCATGCAATGACAAGTGAATAAACACTCATCGCGAGAATAACACATCTAGCATGGAAAATATTAGCCACCCCTCACCGCTCCGCGAGCGAAAAGAACACACAAAAGAGAAGTTTATTTTGAAAATTAGAGATGGCACATACAAATTTTCTTAGAACGGCAAAAGAATACCGCATATAGGTAGATATAGTGGACTCATGTGGAAAATTTGGTTTAAAGGTTTTTGGATGCACAAGTAGTGATCATACTTAGTGCAAAATGAAGGCTAGCAAAAGATGGATAAGCGACCAACCAAGAAATGAATAATCTCATAAGCGAGCATTAAGCATAACTAACACCGAATAATGCACCACAAGTAGGATATAATTTCATTGCATAATTATTGACTTTCGTGCTTGCATAGGGAATCACAAACCTTAACACCAATATTCTTACTAAAGCATACTTACTCATCAACATAACTCACATATCACATCATCGTATCTCAAAACTATTACTAAGAATCAAGTTTATTTTGTCCAATGATCTTCATGAAAGTTTTTATTATATCCTTCTTGGATATGTATCACTTTGGAACTAATTTTAATATGTTGCTTTTGACAAACTCAAACAAATATAAGTGAAGATCATGAGCATAACTTTTCTTTCTCTCAAATTAATTTAAATGAAGCAAGAGAGAATTTCTTTAAAAATACTAAAGCACACCGTGCTCAAAAATATATAATTGAAGCACTAGAGCAAGTCCATAGCTCATAAAAATTTAAGTGAAGCATAGAGAGCAATTCTAACAAGTCATGACATAATTTTGGCTCTCTCAAATAGGTGTGTCCAGCAACGAATCAAGACTTAAAATACAAAATAAAACAAGAAAAGACTCATGTCATACAAGACGCTCCAAGCAAAACACATAGTATGTGACGAATAAAAATATAGCTTCGAGTAAAATACCAATGGTCGTTAGAAGAAAGAGGGGATGCCACTCGGGGGCATCCCCAACCTTAGTTGCTTGATCTCTTTTGGATAATAGCGGGGGATGACGGGGAATCCCCAAGCTTAGGCTCTTCTTACTCCTTATTCCTTCATCCATCGTAAGATAACCCAAAACTTGAAAATGTCAATCTCACAAAACTCAACAAAACCTTCATGAGATTCGTTAGTATAAGAAAATAAATCACTACTATAAGTGATGTATCAAACCAATTCATATTTTGTTCTTGCATTATATCTACCGTATTCCAACTTTTATATGGCAAAAACTCATCAAAGAAAACCATAGAGCCATCAAAACAAGCACACAACGCAAAGAAAACAGAATCTGTCAAAAACAGATCAGTCTGTAGCAATCTGGACGTTTCAAATACTTCTGTAACTCCAAAAATTATGAAAAATTAGGAAAGCCTGAGAAATTTGTATATTGATCTATTGCAAAAGGAATGATTATATTATAGCTCTCTGGTTAAAAATAAGAATTATTTTCGTGAGCCCAAAAGTTTCTGTTTTTTAGCAAGATCACAACTATCGCCCAAGAAGATCCTAAAGGCTTTACTTGGCACAAACACTAATTAAAACTTAAAAACACAATCATAACAGTAGAATAATCATGCAAACACTAAAAAATATGAACCAAAAAGCAAAAATAAATTTTATTCATTGGGTTGCCTCCCAACAAGTGATATAGTTTTACGCCCTTAGCTAGGCATAAAGCAAGGATCTGAGTTTTGTTATCTTTGGTTCGAGATCCATAAGATGCCCTCATGATTGATTCATATGGTGGCATAATTCTTGTTCTAGGGAAGTGTTCCATACCCTTCCTCAAAGGAAATTGGAACTTTATATTGCCTTCTTTCATATCAATCACGACACCGATAGTGCGTAAAAACGGTCTACCAAGAATAATTGGACAAGAAAGATTGCAATCAATTTCAAGAATAATAAAATATATGGCCACATAATTCCTATTTGCAAGAATAAGAACATCATTAATTCTTACCATAGTATTTTTAATAGTAGAATCCGCCAAGTGCAAATTTAGAGAACATGATTCAATATCGGTAAGACCAAGCACATCACATAAAGATTTCGGAATAGTAGAAACACTAGCACCCAAGTCACAAAAAGCAAAACACTCATAATTTTTAATCTTGACTTTGATAGTAGGTTCCCATTCATCATGCAATTTTCTACGAATTGAAACTTCAAATTCCAACTTTTCTTCTAAAGCTTTCATCATAACATCAACAATATGTTTAGTAAAAGCTTTATTTTGTTCATAAGCATGGGCTGAATTTATCATGGATTGCAACAAAGAAATATAATCAATCAAAGAGCAACTATCATAATTAAAGTCTTTGTAATCCAAAAGAGTGGGCACATCACTAGCTAAAGTTTTGACCTCTTCAAACCCACTTTTATCAATTTTCTCAACAAGATTTTCCCCCCCCCCCCCGAAATATCTGGACGCCTTCTAGCTAAAGTTGACTCTTCTCCAGTCCCTTTTTAGTCAATATTAATACTACTAAACAAGTAATCAATAGAAGAAACACCAATCATTTTAAGATCTTCATCACTTTTGCGAAAGTAATCACTAGAAAACATTTTTTCTAAAAAATTCTCTTTTAGCTCTAAGCATAGTGGTTCTTTTATTACTTTCATCCATAGAAACATAAAGAGATTTAATTGATTCATCAACCTTAGGAACAAAGATTCCCACCTTGAGATTTTCCACATCATGAGAAATTGTATCAACACTTGTAGACAAATCATCAATCTTATTCAACTTTTCTTTTATGGAAGTGTTGAAAATTTTTGCGTGTTGAAAATTCTTTAATATTATTCTCAAGATCAGAGGTGTTCCTATTATTATAAGATTGATTTCCATAGGAATTACCGTAATTATTAGAGGAATTACTAGGAAAAGGCCTAGGATTAAAATTACCTCTATAAGCATTGTTGTTGAAATTATTTCGAGAGATAAAATTCACATCTACGGTGTCACTATTTTGCTCAATCAAAGTAGACAAAGGCATATCATTAAAATCAATAGGAGCACTTCTACTAGCAATCTTTTCATAAGAGCATCAACTTTTTCTGTAGCGACCCGACCTCAAACGGTCAAGTCTCTGTGCTTCAGTGTCATCCCTGGATCGGCAATGCTGACACACACAGTACTCGAAGGATTTATAACAGAGTAGCAATCACACACTTATTACATCGAAAGTCTCAAAAGAGAACTTATTACAATAATATGGCTTAAGGCAATCTAATACGGTAACAACGGAAGGCTTGGAAGATAAAGCGAGTCCATCAACTCCAACGGCATAGCTGAACTGCACGACAACGACCTAACGATCCTTACTCCTCGTCTGAAAAGTCTGCAACATAATACGTTGCAGCCCGAAAACGGGTCAGCACATGGAATATGCTGGCAAAGTAACACAGTAGAGCAAGAACAGAATAATGCTATCACTACATGCATATATGGCTGGTGGAAAGCTCTATGGTTACAATTTTTGCAAAAAGCCATTTTTCCCTACAACAAAGGAATAGATTTTAATTTAACTATCATGGTAGTTGAAACATCATTGAGACGGTTCCTCCAACTCAATCCCAATTGAAGTGATTAACAACCCAACAATATTAATTAAGAGTGGTGAGATACTTAAGATACTCCAAGTACTAGATACTCAAGATTGTCCATAACCGGGGACACGACTAACCATGATTAGTTTATACACTTTGCAGAGGTTTGCGCACTTTTCCCCACAAGACTCGATCGCCTCCGTTGGATTTATCGCACTACATGATGTTTGAGAAACGGATGACCGAGACACAGTATTTCAGAAACATTAACTCTCTACTCCGGGTAGACCATACCAAACCTACAAACCCACTACCTGCTGATCTACTTCTTCAAGAGCTTCACGTAACTTACTCAACTATGCTAGAGCCCATAATAGCTTGTGGCTACACACGGAAGTTTCTAGCATGAAAAATCTCAGTTCCCTTTAAGCCTAGGTGGCGGTCCATAGGAAGATCACACGGGTACTCTGGGATTTCCAAAAAATACATGCAACACTGGGTACTCCAGGTGCCTCAATCCACCCAGATGTAAATTTAAGTTGCCACCTTAAGTTGAACCATTAATTAACAATCTCACATCGGTCATGGATTTCACTCACCCAAACCACGTCTATGATCATAGCATAGCAATATAAGCAATGCGTAGAAGTAACTCCCCAGGGTTTGAATGTAACAGGGCAATAGGTTCTACCTCATCAACTACTTCCCAACCCACAAGTTAATGTCATCCTAACCATGAAATGTTTGAGGATTGGAGCTAATGCATAAAAACTGGGTGATAAAGGGATATGATCAAAGTGTTACTTGCCTTGCTGATGATCCGCGTAACCTAGAGACTCCAAATAACACGCTTCGCACTCCGGGAATTCTATCGCAAAGAAACAATAGCATACATAAGCAACTAACAAAGAAGCACGGGTAAAACTCAAATAAGAAGATCTAACCGGAAAGTTCAACTTAAGAACTCCGGTTTGCAAAAAGAATCAAACCAAAGGAAGCAACGAAACTCAAACGGCGAAAGAAACAAGATCCGTTTACTAATCTAAACTAAGGTCAAATTTTATAGTACCAAAATCTTGTTCAAGTTGGTTAAGCGGAAAGAGGGTCTCGAGACGAAGATCTAGGCGTTTGAATCGCCTGATTCCGACTAACGAGCGAAAAGATAAACTGAAACGAAAATCGGATTAGAAATCACGATCGAGAATTATCGCGGAAAAATCCGATAAAAGAAAACTGACGAACAGACTAACGAACGAGCGTTCATTAGCTGTAACTAACGGGCAAAAACCGTTCGTTAAAACGAACGTACGGACGAACGTCCGCTAAATAAAAGAACCGGGAAAAATCGGCGAACCGATCTAAAAAACGAACTAGGGTTTTTCAAAAAAACCGAATCGGTTTTCTTAAAAAAAACGGGTGGCGGCGAACGGCGCGTTACCTCCCCAGCGAGGCTCTGGCGAGGCGGGGCTCGGGCGGCGGGGCGAGGAGGCGCGGCGCGGCGAGGGGCGGCGGCGGCGACGAGGCGCGGGAGCGGGCGGCGCGGCTCGGGCTGCGGGGCGGCGGGGTTTGGTGGTGGTGGCGGCGGGGTGGCACTGTATATAAGGGGGGAGAGGTGGCTTGGAGGAGGGGGCAAGGCGGCAGCGGTGGAGGAGTCCGGCTCGGACTCTGGTCCGAGGCGGGGCGGCGGCGCACGCGACTCCGCGCGGGAGACGGCGGCGGCGGCGGTTGGGCCGGCCTGGCTGGGTTTGGCCCAGTCGGCGCTTGGGAGTTCCTCTTTTTTATAAATAATTCCGCCGAACAGAAAATAAATCCTAGAAAATAAAATAAAAAACTAAAAATGCCAAAATAAATTTTCACCGTCTAAATAAAATATTTAGAACAAGATGAACATTTTCTTGGCCCTAAATGCAGTTATGAAAAACGTGCAATTTTTCTAATGCAAACAAAATTGCAATAAAATCCAAATAAAAACAAATAAATGATTTTAATATTTTTCCTCCAATATTTCATTTATTTTGGAGAAGTCATATTATCTCCTCTCATATATTTTTAATTATGAAATATTTTCAGAGAGAAAAATAATTAAAACCAAAATCCTTGTTTCACTATTTGATAAAAATCAAGTAAGGAAACCGGGAAATCCCCAACTCTCTTCGTGGGTCCTTAAGTTGCTTAGGATTTCGAGGATTGCTGAACGAAAATGCAATAAAATATGATATGCAAGAATGACCTATGTATAACATTCCAAATTGAAATTTTGGGATGTCACAAACCTACCCCCCTTAAGATGAATCTTGCCCTTGAGATTCGGGTTGGCTAGAAAAATAGGTGTGGGTGGTCTTTGCGTAGATCACCCTCTCGTTCCCAGGTGGCTTCATCCTCGGTATGGTGGCTCCACTGAACTTTGCAAAACTGGATGACCTTGCTGCGGGTGACTCGACTGGAAAACTCCAAAATCTTGACTGGCTTCTCCTCATAAGTCAAATCACTATCAAACTGAATCGCCTCCAAGGGTACTGTATCTCTTAACGGTATATCGGCCATCTCAGCATGGCACTTCTTCAACTGTGAAACGTGGAACACATCATGAACTCCTGACAGTCCTTTAGGTAACTCGAACTTGTAGGCAACTTCTCCCCTCCGTTCCAAAACATGATACGGTCCTACAAATCTCGGGGCTAACTTTCCCTTAACTCCAAAATGTTTTACTCCTCGCAAGGGCGATACTCGCAGATATGATCTATCTCCAATTTCATAGGTTACCTCCTTGCGTTTCGAGTCTGCATAACTCTACTGCCTGGACTGAGCAATCTTCAATCTATCACGAATCAGCTTAACCTTCTCTTCAGACTCCTTGATCAAGTCTGGTCCAAACAACTGTCAGTCTCCTACTTCATCCCACATTAACGGTGTTCTGCACCTTCATCCGTACAGGGCTTCAAACAGTGCCATCTTCAAACTGGCTTGGTAGATACTGTTGTATGAGAACTCTACGTAAGGCAAATTGTCATCCCAACTAGATCCATAATCTAGCGCACAGGCTCTCAACATGTCCTCCAGAATCTGATTGACTCTCTCGGTCTGTCCATCCGTCTGCGAGTGAAACGTTGTACTGAACTCCAGTCTTGTTCCCAAGGTCTGGTGTAGCTGATGCCAAAACTTTGAGGTAAACTGTGTTCCTCTATCTGATACTATGGTCCTCGGAACTCCATGCATACGTACGATCCTGGACATATATATCTTAGCCAACTTCGCACTTGTATAAGTGGTTTTCACTGGGATAAGGTGAGCCACTTTGGTCAAGCGATCAACTACTACCCATATGGAATCATATCCTGATTTGGTCCTAGGTAATCCAGTGATAAAGTCCATGCTAAGTTTATCCCACTTCCATTCGGGTATCGGCATAGGCTGTAACAATCCTACCGGCTTTTGATGCTCTGCCTTCACTCTCTGGCATACATCACATACGGCTACATACTCGGCAATATCCTTCTTCATACCTGTCCACCAGAAACGTTCCTTCAAATCCAAATACATTTTGGTGTTTCCGGGGTGTATCGAGTATGGTGGGTCAAGAGCCTCCTGTAGTATTAACTTTCTGATCTCTGTGTTATTGGGCGCGTATATCCGGTCCTCAAACCATAAGGTATCGTGCTCATCCTCACAAAAACCTTTGGCCTTTCCTTTGCTCATCGTCTCCTTTATTTCGAAAATCTCTTTGTCATCCTTCTGAGCTTCTCGAATCTTTCCCAACAATGTAGACTGAACCTCCATTGTTGCAACAAAACCTCTAGGAACAATTTCTAATCGAAGTTCCATGATATCCTCTGCTAACTCCTTTGGCACTCCCTTACTCACAAGGATATTAGCATAACTCTTCCAGCTTAAAGCGTCTGCTATGACATTGGCCTTTCCTGTATGATAGTGTAGCTTCATGTCATAATCCTTTATAAGCTCCAACCATCTCCTTTGCCTAAGGTTCAGTTCCTTCTGTGTGAAGATGTACTTCAAACTCTTATGATCCGTGTACACATCACAACGGTTTCCAATAAGGTAATGTCATCTTCAATGCATGCACTACGTCTGATAACTCCTAACTCCAAATCATGCGTGGCATAATTCAACTCGTGAGGTTTTAGTTGTCGCGAGGCATACGAAACAACTCTTCCGTCCTGCATAAGCACACATCCAAGTCCTAAGCGAGAGGCGTCGCAATACACTTGGAAATCCTTATGTATATCTGGCACGTGCACTGGGGCTGTAGTCAAACGTTTCTTCAACTCCTGAAAACTTGCCTCGCAGTCTTCTGTCCATTTAAACTTGGTATCCTTCTTCAATAACTCCGTCATTGGTTCGCAATCTTGGAAAAATTCTCAATGAATCTCCGATAGTATCCGGCGAGTCCAAGAAAACTGAATCTCGCTAACTGAAGTGGGTGCTATCCATTCAGTGACTGACTGAACCTTGCTGGGGTCTACTGCTATACCTTCTCCTGATATAACATGTCCAAGGAATCCGACTTCCTTCAACCAAAACTCGCATTTGCTGAACTTGGCATACAACTGGTGTTCCCTGAGTTTCTCGAGAACTAGTCGCAAATGCTCCTTGTGCTCCTCTTCATTCTTCGAGTATACCATAATATCATCAATAACACCACAACAAACTTGTCCAAATACTCCATGAACACCTTGTTCATCATGCTCATGAAATAGGCAGGGGCGTTAGTCAGTCCAAACGACATGACCGTATACTCGTATAATCCGTAACGCGTGGTGAATGCTGTCTTTGGTATATCTTTCTCTCGAATCTTCAACTGATGGTATCCCGATCGCAAATCGATCTTAGAAAACACCTTAGCTCCTTGCAGCTGATCAAACAGATCATTGATCATCGGCAGTGGGTACTTGTTCTTGATCGTCACTTCATTCAAGGCCCGATAATCAACAACCATTCTTAGGGATTTATCCTTCTTCTCACCAAAAGCACTGGGGCTCCCCAAGGTGATGAACTCCTTCGAATGTATCCTTTCTCCAACAACTCCTTGATCTGTTTCTTAATTTCCTCCAGATCATTCGCGGGCATCCGATAGGGTCTCTTGGATATTGGCCCGGTACCTGGCAGTAGCTCTATCAAAAACTCGATGTCTCGATCCGGTGGCATGCCTGGTAACTCCTCTGGAAAAACATCCGGGTAATCCCTTCACTACAGGCACTTCCTCCTGAACAACTCCCGTGAGGTATTCACTTGGCTCCTCCTAGGCACATGCCTAGATACATACTTAATCCTTTTTCCCTCCGGGGTGGTGAGATAAATCGACTTACTAGCACAGTCAATACTTCCTCCATACTTTGACATCCAGTCCATGCCTAATATCACATCCAATCCTTGTGACTCCAAGATAATTAGGTCGGACGGAAAAACATGGGTGCCAATGGTTAGGGGTATCTGGTCGCACCATCGACTAGCCATATACTCTGCTCCAGGTGAACTCACTAAGAGAGGGGTCCTAAGGGTTTGGGTTGGTAGTTTAAACTTATCCACAAATCCCCTTGATATGTATGAATGCGATGCACCAGTATCAAATAGAACAAGAGACAAGAGCGGTAAATGACTTAACCAAAAACTTACCTATTACCGCGTCCGGCTGCTCTTCAACCTCCTCCACGTTAACGTGGTTCACTTTTCCTTTGTTGAATGGATTGGGCTTCTTCCCAGCGCTCCCATTTCTGTTTCCATTCTTTCCTTCAGGGCACTCCGTGGCATAGTGTCCAGTCTTCCTGCACTTGAAACAAGTAACGTGACTTAGATCTCTTTTGGCGGGTGTGGCTGGATTGGGGAGGTTCTGATTGTTATTGGCTCCGTTCCCATTCCCATTCTTAGTACCATTGTGATTATGCGATCCTCCTCTGGTGTGGTTATGACCTCCATGGTTATGAACAAGTCCTCCCGAGTTCGGGGTTAGGCGAGGCTTCTGTTGAGATCCTGAGTTATACCTCCCTTGTCCATACTTCCTCTTACGGCTCTCTATCTGTTGTTGCTTCCCTTCAATCATAAGAGCCTTATCTACCAACTCCTGGTAGTTGTTGAAGGTGGCTACCATCAACTGCATACTCATCTCATCATTCAGCCCTTCCATAAACTTCTCCTGCTCCGCGGCATCTGTGGCCACATCGTCAGGGGCATAGCGCGATAGCTTGCTAAACTCATCCGCGTACTGAGCCATAGTACGGTTCCCCTGGCGTAAGTTGTGAAACTCACGCTTCTTCAAACTCATGGCTCCAGTGGAGACATGGGCTGTGCGGAAAGCTTGCTGAAACTGGTCCCAAGTCACTGTGGCTATAGGGTAGGTGATAGTGTAATTCTCCCACCATGATGCTGCTGGTCCATCCAACTGATGTGCCGCAAAACGCACCTTCTCAGCATCAGTACATCCTGCAGTGGTCAACTCCCTTCCAATCTTGCGGAGCCAATCATCTGCTACTATAGGCTCGGTGCTACTGGAAAACACCGGCGGTTGCAACCTCAGAAAACAGGCTAAGTTGTCGACTGGTGGTGGTGGTGGTGGATTGTTGTTGTTGTTGTTGCCCTGATTCTGAACTAACAATTGCATCGGGGTATTCTGTTGCTGCATCAACTGAGTGAGCTCAGGCGGGAAGGCAAATCCGGGGTCACGTCTCGGAGGCATCTGATGGGTTTATAGGGAAGAGATTAGAATAGAATGAGGTCTAATGAGAAGGCACTACCCATATGCACATGAGACAAACACAATCATTTCACTCAATCAATCAAGCAAGGCATACAATCGATCTAACTATCGCAAAAGTGCTCGGACTAGTTTATTTACATGGTGGAATACTACTACTGATATGGTGGTCTACTAAAAATATTCCTCGGTTGTAGACTCCATGATATCTACTCCAGCTTCGTCTTCAAAGTCATCATCGCTAAGGTCGAAGTCAGTGTCGTCGATGATGATGTAGTCCTCTGGTCGAATCTCCATGGGTTCTTCATCTTCTTCTACTGGTGTGGGGTCTCCCATAAATATTCCGATATTCTTAATCAGGTCGTCATTCTTCTCCAATAGTGTTGCAATTTCCTCCTCATATCCATCGCGTGTAGACTTAAGTTCTTCTTCCAGCTCGATGATCCTTGTTTTCGCCTTCTTCAAATCTATCATGTCTGCGCACATCTGATTCTCCTAGCGTCGAATGTGTTGGTTTAGTTCCTGGATGAAAGCTGTAATTGATCTATCCTTCCTGGTGCTGATCATCTCCCATTGCTCGTCACGGCGCCCACATATCTGGTAGATAGTGTCTTTAATATCCTTGTGATATACTTCTCCAATGCGTCCCATGGTGATGTGATCTGCCATACTCTTTCCTAAACTCCAGGTTGGTGCGTCGAAGGAAAATTCTATGGGCTTAGTGACTGGCGTGAATGTCCTTCCTGGAACTTGAGCTTGAATCATCCATCGCTCCTCTTCTGGTAAAGTGGCATTGTATCTCCCCGTGAAGCTTGGTATTCCAATGTTCAGGTACCTAGTGACTTCCTTCAAGTGTCGTCCAAAAGGTGCGTCTTCATCCGGTTGTGCAAGCTTGTCCTTCATCTCCACCATCTTAAAGAGTAGAAAATGGAGAGGAGTCAGAAATGAGAAGAGAATAGTGATCTAGGGCTTTAGCTTAGTGGTCGTGTCCTACACTCAGCGTGTGCTCTGATACCATCTTTGTAGTGACCCGACCTCAAACGGTCAAGTCTCTGTGCTTCAGTGTCATCCCTGGATCGGTAATGCTGACACACAGTACTTTAAGGATTTATAATAGAGTAGCAATCACACACTTATTACATCGAAAGTCTCAAAAGAGAACTTATTACAATAATATGTCTTAAGGCCATCTAATACGATAACAGTGGAAGTCTTGGAAGATAAAGTGCGTCCATCAACTCCAACGGCATAGATGAGCTGCACGACAACGACCTAACGAACCTTACTCCTCGTCTGAAAAGTCTGCAACATAATACGTTGCAGCCCAAAATGGGTCAGCACATGGAATATGCTGGGAAAGTAACACAATAGAGCAAGAACAGAATAATGCTATCACTACATGCATATATGGCTGGTGGAAAGCTCTATGGTTACAGTTTTTGCGAAAAGCCAATTTTTTCCTACAACAAAGGAATAGATTTTAATTTAACTATCATGGTAGTTGAAACATCATTGAGAAGGTTCTTCCAACTCAATCCCAATTGAAGTGATTAACAACCCAACAATATTAATTAAGAGTGGTGAGCTACTGAAGATACTCCAAGTACTAGATACTCAAGATTGTCCATAACCGGGGATACGGCTAACCATGATTAGTTTATACACTCTGCAGAGGTTTGCGCACTTTTCCCCATAAGACTTGATCGCCACCATTGGATTTCTTGCACTACATGATGTTTGAGAAACGGATGACCGCGACACAGCCTTTCAGAAACATTAACTCTCTACTCCGGGTAGACCATATCAAACCTACAAACCCACTACCTGCCGATCTACCTCTTCAAGAGCTTCACGTAACTTACACAAATATGCAAGAGCCCATAATAGCTTGTGGCTGCACACAGAAGTTTCTAGCATGAAAAATCTCAGTTCCCTTTGAGCCTAGGTGGCGGTCCATAGGAAGATCACACGGGTACTCCGGGATTTCCAAAAAATATAGGCAACACTGGGTACTCCAGGTGCCTCAATCCACCCAGATGTAAATTTAAGTTGCCACCTTAAGTTGAACCATTAATTAACAATCTCACATCGGTCATGGATTTCACTCACCCAAACCACGTCAACGAGCATAGCATAACAATATAAGCAACGCGTAGAAGTAACTCCCCAGGGTTTGAATGTAACAGGGCAATAGGTTCTACCTCATCAACTACTTTCCAACCTACAAGTTAATGTCATCCTAACCATGCAATGTTTGAGGATTGGAGCTAATGCATAAAAACTGGGTGATAAAGGGATATGATCAAAGTGTTACTTGCCTTGCTGACGATCCGCGTAACCTAGAGACTCCAAATAACATGCTTCGCACTCCGGGAATTCTATCGCAAACAAACAATAGCATACATAAGCAACTAACAAAAAATCACGGGTAAAACTCAAATAAGAAGATCTAACCGGAAAGTTCAACTTAAGAACTCCGGTTTGCAAAAAGAATCGAACCAAACGGAGCAACGAAACTCAAACGGCGAAAGAAACAAGATCCGTTTACTAATCTGAACTAAGGTCAAATTTTACAGTACCAAAATCTTGTTCAAGTTGGTTAAGCGGAAAGAGGGTCTGGAGAAGAAGATCTAGGCGTTTGAATTGCCTGATTCCGACTAACGAGCGAAAAGATAAACTGAAACGAAAATTGGATCAGAAATCGCGATCGAGAATAATCGCGGAAAAATCCGATAAAAGAAAACTGACGAACAGACTAACGAACGAGCATTCGTTAGTTGTAACTAACGGGCGAAAACTGTTTGTTAGAACAAATGTACGGACGAACGTCTGCTAAATAAAAGAACCAGGAAAAACCGGTGAACCGAGCTAAAAAAATGAACTAGGGGTTTTTCAAAAAAAAACTGAATTGGTTTTCTTAAAAAACCGGGCGGCAGCGAATGGCGCGTTACCTCCCTGGCGAGGTTCCGGTGAGGCGGGGCTCGGGCGGTGGGGCAGCGGGCTTGCAGGGTGGCGGGGCGAGGCGGCGCGGCGCGGCGAGGGGCGGCGGCGCTGCAGCGGTGGCGGCGAGGCGCGGGAGTGGGCAGCGCGGCTTGGGAGGCGGCGGCGCGGCTCGGCTCGGGCTGCGGGGCGGCGGGGTTTGGTGGTGGTGGCGGCGGGGTGACGCGGTATATAAGGGGGGAGAGGTGGCTTGGAGGAGGGGGCAAGGCGGCGGCGGTGGAGGAGTCCGGCTCGGACTCCGGTCCGAGTCAGGGCGGCGGCGCGCGCGACTCCGCGGGGGAGATGGCGGCGGCGGCGGTTGGGCCGGCCCGGCTGGGTTTGGCCTAGTCCGCGCTTGGGAGTTCCTTTTTTTATAAATAATTCCGCCGAACAGAAAATAAATCCTAGAAAATAAAATAAAAATCTAAAAATGCCAAAATAATATTTCACCGTCTAAATAAAATATTTAGATCAAGATGAACATTTTCTTGGCCCTAAATGCAGTTTTGAAAAACGTGCAATTTTTCTAATGCAAACAAAATTGCAATAAAATCCAAATAAAATCAAATATATGATTTTAATATTTTTCCTCCAATATTTCATTTATTATGGAGAAGTCATATTATCTCCTCTCATATATTTTTAATTATGAAATATTTTCGGAGAGAAAAATAATTAAAACCAAAATCCTCGTTTCACTATTTGATAAAATCAAATATGGAAACCGGGAAATCCCCAACTCTCTCTGTTGGTCCTTGAATTGCTTAGGATTTCGAGGATTGCTGAACGAAAATGCAATAAAATATGATATGCAAGAATGACCTATGTATAACATTCCAAATTGAAAATTTGGGATGTTACATTTTCACTCAAAGAAGAAATTTCTTCAACCGAATTAACTTTTTTATTAGTAGGAGCTCTTTCGGTATGCCATTGTGAATAATTTGCCATGATATTATCAAGAAATTTGGTGGCTTTACACAAAGTAATTTCCATAAAAGTACCACCCGCGGTGGAATCTAAAAGATTACGAGAAACAAAATTCAATCCTACATAAAAAAATTGTATGATCATCCAAAGATTTAACCCATGAATTGTTCAATTCCTTAGCATCATTTTCATCCTTTCCCAAGATTGTGCAACATGCTCATGTTCAAGTTGCTTGAAATTCATGATCTGGGTTCTAAGGGAAATAATTTTCATGGGCAGAAAATACTTAGTGATAAAAGCATCTTTGCACTTATTGCAAGAATCTAAACAATTGCGAGGCAAAGAAGAGAACCATTTTTTTGCAGAATCACGCAAAGAAAAAAGAAATAATTTAATCTTCTCAACATCATTGTCCACATCTTTTTTCTTTTGCATATCGCATCATTCAACGAAGGTATTAAGATGGGACGCGGCATCCTCATTAGGAGTACCGAAAAATTGATCTTTCATAACAAGATCCAGTAAAGCAGTATTAATATCACAAGTCTCCGCACTAGTGGCGGGAGGAGCAAGCGGAGTGCCAATAAAATCATTGTTGTTGGTATTTGAGAAGTCACACAACTTGGTGTTCTCTTGAGTCATGATGACTACACAACAAGATTGCACTCAAAAACAGATCCGGCAAGAAAACGGCGAATGAAAAAAGGGCGAATAAAACGGCAAATTTTTGTGAAGTGGAAGAGAGGAAAACGAGAGGCAAATGGCAAATAATGTAAATTGCAAGGAGATGAGATTTGTGATTAGGAACCTGGTATATGTTGAAGATCCTCCCCGGCAACGGCGCCAGAAATTCCTTTTGATGTCGCTTGAAGCTACATCGGTATTTCCCCAAAGAGGAAGGGATGATGCAGCACAACGGCGGTAGGTATTTCCCTCAGATATGAAACCAAGGTTATCGAACCAGTAGGATAACCAAGCGATACAACGTAAACAGCACCTGCACACAAATAACAACTACTCGCAACCCGACGTGTAAAAGGGGTTGTCAATCCCTTCCGGGTAGCGGCGCCCCAAGATGGGCAAACGGACGTGGGAGAGTTGTAAATATTGATAAATCGAATGCCAAATAAAATAAATTGCAACAAGGTATTTTTTTATTTTTGGATTTAATAGATCTGAAAATAAAAGCAAAGGAAAATAGATTGCAAAGGCAAATAATATGAGAAAGAGACCCAGGGGCCGTAGGTTTCACTAGTGGGTTCTCTCGAGAAAAATAGCAAACGGTGGGTAAACAAATTACGGTTGGGCAATTGATAGAACTTCAAATACTCATGAAGATATCCAGGCAATGATCATTACATAGGCATCACGTCCAAGATTAGTAGACCGACTCCTGCCTGCATCTACTACTATTACTCCACACATCTACCGCTATCCAGCATGCATCTACTGTATTAAGTTCATGAAGAAACAGAGTAAGGCAATAAGAACGATAACATGATGTAGACAAGATCTATCTATGTAGAGATACACCCCATTGTTTTATCCTTAGTAGCAATGATACATACATGTCGGTTCCCCTTCTGTCACTGGGATCAAGCACCGTAAGATCGAACCCACTACAAAGCACCTCTTCCCATTGCAAGATAAATATATCAAGTTACCCAAACAAAACCCAAATATCGGAGAAGAAATACGAGGCTATAAGCAATCATGCATAAAAGAGATCAAAGAAACTCAAATACTTTCATGGATATAAAAAGATAGATCTGATCATAAACTCAAAGTCATCCGATCCCAACAAGCACACCGCAAAAAGAGTTACATCATATGGATCTCCAAGAGAACATTATATTCAGAATCAAACGAGAGATAGGAAGCCATCTAGCTACTAACTACGGCCCCGAAGGTCTACAAAGAACTACTCACGCATCATCGGAGAGGCACCAATGGAGGTGGTGAACCCCATCCGGGATGGTGTCTAGATTGGATCTGGTGGTTCTGGATTCTGCGGCAGCTGGAATTGATTTTCGTCGACTACCCTAGGGTTTCTGGAATATTGGGGTATTTATTGAGCAAAGAGGCGGTGTGGGGGGCACCTGAGGTGGGCACAACCCACCAGGACGCGCCTGGGCCTCCTGGCGCGCCCTGGTGGGTTGTGCTCTCCTTGGAGCACCCCCCAGGCGCAGCCTTGGTCCATTGGGTGTCTTCTGGTCCATAAAAATCTCCGTAAAGTTTCGTGGCATTTGGACTCCATTTGGTATTGATTTTCTCGATGTAAAAAACATGCAAAAAACAGCAACTGACACTTGGCACTATGTCAATAGGTTAGTACCAAAAATGATATAAAATGATTATAGAACATCCAAGATTGATAATATAACAGCATGGAACAATCAAAAAATATAGATGTGTTGGAGACGTATCAACTGCCACCAAGCTACAAAGTCTTCGTGATGAACTATAATATGCAAAGGGATGACGAAAACGATTCCCAAGCTCTTCACGGTGCTTAAGGCCGCGGAGGTAGAAATCAAGAAGGAGCATCAAGTGTTGATGGTTAACAAGACCAGTAGCTTCAAGAAAAATGACAAGGGACAGAAAGGGAACTTCAAGAAGAATGGCGAGAAAGTTGCCGCTCCCGTGAAGAAGCCCTAAGCTGGACCCAAACCTGAAACTGAGTGCTTCTACTGCAAAGGGACTGGTCACTGGAAGCGGAACTACCCAAAGTATTTGGCGGATAAGAAGGATGGCAAAGTGAACAAAGGTATATTTGATATACATGTTATTGATGTATACCTTACTAATAGAAGGAAATATGCCCTAGAGGCAATAATAAAGTTGTTATTTATATTTCCTTATATCATGATAAATGTTTATTATTCATGCTAGAATTGTATTAACAGGAAACTTAGTACATGTGTGAATACATAGACAAAACAGAGTGTCCCTAGTATGCCTCTACTTGACTAGCTCGTTAATCAAACATGGTTAAGTTTCCTAACCATAGACATGTGTTGTCATTTGATGAACGGGATCACATCATTAGAGAATGATGTGATGGACAAGACCCATCTGTTAGCTTAGCATAATGATCGTTAAGTTTTATTGATATTGCTTTCTTCATGACTTATACATACTATGAGATTGCGCAACTCCTGAATACCGGAGGAACACCTTGTGTGCTATCAAACCACACAATGTAACTGGGTGATTATAAAGATGCTCTACAGGTGTCTCTGGTGGTGTTTGTTGAGTTGGCATATATCAAGATTAGGATTTGTCACTCCATGTATCGAACAGGTATCTCCGGGCCCTCTCGGTAATGCACATCACTATGAGCCTTGCAAGTAGTGTGTCTAATGAGTTAGCCATGAGATGATGCATTACGGAACAAGTAAAGAGACTTGCCGGTGATGTGATTGAACTAGGTATGATGATACCGACGATCGAATCTCGGGCAAGTAACATACCGATGACAAAGGGAACAACGTATGTTGTTATGCGGTTTGACCGATAAAGATCTTCGTAGAATATGTAGGAGCCAATATGAGCATCTAGGTTCCACTATTAGTAATTGATCGGAGATATGTCTCGGTCATGTCTACATAGTTCTCGAACCCATAGGGTCCGCACGCTTAACGTTCGATGATGATTTGTATTATGAGTTTCGTGTTTTGATGAACTGAAGTTTGTTCGTAGTCCCGGATGAGATCACAGACATGACAAGGAGTCTCAAAATGGTCGAGACATAAAAATTTATATATTGGAAGGATATGTTTGGACACCGGAATGGTTTCGGATAGGTTCAGGCATTTTTCGGAGTACCGGGGGGTTACCGGAACCCCTCGGGGGGATTAATGCGCCACAATGGGCCTTAGTGGAGAAGAGAGAGGGCCGACCAGAGGTGGCGCCCCCCTTTCCTAGTCCGAATTGGACAAGGGGAGGGGGTGGCGCCACCCTCCTTCCTTCTCTTCTCTCCTCTTTCCCTTCTTCTCCTACTTGGACTAGAAAAGGGGGACCGAATCCTACTTGGACTAGGAGTCCAAGTAGGACTCCCCCCATGGCGCGCCCCCTCCTAGGGCCGGCCTCCTTTCCTCCCCCCTTTATATACATGGGTAGGGGGCACCGCAAAGACACACAAGTTGATCTTTTAGCCGTGTGTGGTGCCCCCCTCCACAGTTACACACCTCGGTCATATCGTTGTAGTGCTTAGGCGAAGCCCGGCGTCAGTAACTTCATCATCACTGTCACCACGCCGCCGTGCTGACGGAACTCTCCCTCGGCCTCAACTGGATCAAGAGTTCGAGGGACGTCATCGAGCTGAACGTGTGCTGATCGCGGAGGTGCCGTGCATTCAGTACTTGGATCGGTTGGATCGCGAAGACGTTTGACTACATCAACCACGTTACTAAACGCTTCCGCTTTTGGTATATGAGGGTACGTAGACGCACTCTCCCCTCTCGTTGCTATGCATGTCCGAGACAGATCTTGCGAGATCATAGGTAAAATTTTTGAAATACCGCGTTCCCCAATAGTGGCACCCGAGCCAGGTCTATGCGTAGATGTTATATGCACGAGTAGAACACAAAGAGTTCTGGGCGATAATAGTCATACTGCTTACCAGCAATGTCTTACTTTGATTCGGCGGTATTGTTGGATGAAGCAGCCCAGACCGACATTACATGACCACGTTCATGAGACTGGTTCTACCGATGTGCTTCGCACATAGGTGGCTAGTGGGTGTGTGTTTCTCTAGCTTTAGTTGAATCGAGTTTGACTATGGCCGGTCCTTATTGAAGGTTAAAACAGCATACTTGATGAAAAATCGTTGTGGTTTTGATGCGTAGGTAAGAACGGTTCTTACTAGAAGCCTATAGCAGCCACGTAAAACTTGCAACAACAAAGTAGAGGATGTTTAACTTGTTTTTGTAGGGCATGTTGTGATGTGATATGGTCAAGACGTGATGAGATATAAATTGTTGTATGAGATGATCATGTTTTGTAAAAGTTATCGACAACTGGAAGGAGCCTTATGCTTGTCTCTTTATTGCATAAGATGCAAGCGCCATATAATTGCTTTACTTCATCGCTATGCAATAGCAATAGTTGCAAAAGCAATAGTTGGCGAGACGACCATGTGATGACACGTTGATAGAGATCAAGATGATGGAGATCATAGTGTCATGATGGTGACGATGGAGATCATGATGGTACTTTGGAGATGGAGATCAAAGGCACAAGATGATAATGGCCATATCATGTCACATATTCTGATTGCATGTGATGTTTATCTTTTATGCATCTTATTTTGCTTAGTACGACGGTAGCATTATGAGATTATCCCTTACTAAAATTTCAAGGTATAAGCGTTCTCCCTGAGTATGCACCGTTGCGACAGTTCGTCATGCCGCGACACCACATGGTGATCTGGTGTGATAAGCTCTACATTCACATACAACGGGTACAAGCCAGTTTTGCACGTGCAGAATACTCGGGTTAAACTTGACGAGCCTAGCATATGCAGGTATAGCCTTGGAACACCGAGACCGAAAGGTCGAACGTGAATCATATATAGTAGATATGATCAACATAGTGATGTTCACCATTGAAAACTACTCCATCTCACGTGATGATCGGACATGGTTTAGTTGATATGGATCACGTGATCATTTAGATGACTAGAGGGATGTCTATCTAAGTGGGAGTTCTTAAGTAATATGATTAATTGAACTTTAATTTATCATGAACTTAGTCCTGATAGTTTTTGTATATCTATGTTGTTGTAGATCAACAGCTCGCGATGTAGCGCCCCGTTTATTTTTATTTGTTCCTAGAGAAAAATAAGTTGAAAGATGAAAGTAGCAATGATGCGGACTTGGTCCGTGATATGAGGATTATCCTCATTGCTGCATAGAAGAATTACGTCCTTGATGCACCGCTAGGTGACAGACCTATTGCAGGAGCAGATGCAGACGTTATGAACATTTAACAAAGCTCGGTATGATGACTACTTGATAGTTTAGTGCACCATGCTTTATGGCTTAGAACCAGGACTTCAAAAATGTTTTGAACGCCATGGAGCATATGAGATGTTCCAAGATATGAAATTGGTATTTCAGTCTCATGCCCGTGTCGAGAGGTATGAGACCTCTGACAAGTACTTTGCCTACAAGATGGAGGAGAATAGCTCAACCAGTGAGCATGTGCTCAGAATATCTGAGTACTACAATCGCTTGAATTAAGTGGGAGTTAATCTTCCAGATAAGATAGTGATTGACAGAGTTCTCTAGTCACTATCACCAAGTTACTGGAACATTGTGATGAACTATAATATGCAAGGGATAACAAAAACGATTCCCAAGCTCTTTGCGATGCTGAAATCGGTGAAGGTAGAAATCAAGAAGAGAGCATCAAGTGTTGATGGTTAACAAGACCACTAGTTTCAAGAAAAACGGCAAAGGAAAGGAAAGGGAATTTCAAGAAGAATGACAAGCAAGTTGTATCTCCCATGAAGAAGCCCAAAGCTAGACCTAAGCCTGAAACTGAGTGCTTCTACTGCAAATGGAATAATCACTGGAAGCAGAACTGCCCCAAATACTTGGCGGATAAGAAGGATGGCAAAGTGAACAAAAGTATATATGATATACATGTTATTGATGTGTACTTTACTAGTGTTCATAGTAGCCCCTGGGTATTTGATACTGGTTCAGTTGCTATGATTAGTAACTTGAAACAGGAGTTACAAAATGAACAGAGACTAGTTGAGGACAAGGTGACGATATGTGTTGGAAGTGATTCGAAGGTTGATAAGATCACCATCGCACACCGCCTTTACCTTCGGGATTAGTGTTGAACCTATAATGAATGTTATTTGGTGTTTACGTTGATCATTAATATGATTGGATCATGTTTATTGCAATACGGTTATTCATTTAAGTCCAAGAATAATTGTTGTTCTGTTTACATGAATAAAACCTTCTATGGTCATACACCCAATGTAAAAGGTTTGTTGAATCTCGATTGTAGTAATACACATATTCATAATATTGATGCCAAAAGATGCAAAGTTGATAATGATAGTGCACCTTATTTGTGGCACTGCCGTTTAGGTCATATTGGTGTAAAGCGCATGAAGAAACTCCATGTTGATGGGTTTTTGGAATCACTTGATTATGAATCACTTGATTCTTGTGAACCATGCCTCATGGGCAAGATGACTAAGACTCCGTTCTCCGGAACAATGGAGCGAGCAACTGACTTATTAGAAATAATACATATTGATGTATGCGGTCCAATGAGTGTTGAGGCTCGCGGCGGGTATCGTTATTTTCTGACCTTCATGGATGATTTGAGCAGATATGGGTATATCTACATAATGAAACATAAGTCTGAAACATTAGAAAAGTTCAAAGAATTTCAGAGTGAAGTGGAGAATCATCATAACAAGAAAATAAAGTTTCTATGATCTGATCGCGGAGACGAATATTTTAGTTAAGAGTTTGGCCTTCATTTAAAACAATGTGGAATAGTTTCACAACTCACGCCACGTGGAACACCACAGCATAATGGTGTGTCCGAATGTCATAACCGTACTTTATTAGATATGGTGCGATCTATGATGTCTATTACTGATTTACCACTATTGTTTTGGGGTTATGCATTAGAGATAGCTGCATTCACGTTAAATTGGGCACCATCTAAATCCGTTGAGACGGCACTGTATGAACTATGGTTTGGCAAGAAACATAAGTTGTCATTTCTTAAAGTTTGGGGCTGCGATGTTTATATGAAAAGGCTTCAACCTGATAAGCTCAAACCTGAATAGGAGAAATGCGTCTTCATAGGATACCCAAAGGAAACTGTTGGGTACACCTTCTCTCACAGACTTGAAGGCAAGATATTCATTGCTAAGAATGGATCCTTTCTAGAGAAAGAGTTTCTCTCGAAAGAAGTGAGTGGGAGCAAAGTAGAACTTGATGAGGTAATTGTACCTTCTCCCAAATTGGAAAGTAGTTCATCATAGAAATCAGTTCCAGTGATTCCTACACCAATTAGTGAGGAAGCTAATGATGATGATCATGAAACTTCACATCAAGTTACTACCGAACCTCGTAGGTCAACAAGAGTACGGTCCGCACCAGAGTGGTACAGTAATCCTGTTCTGGAAGTCATGTTACTAGACCATGATGAACCTACGAACTATGAGGAAGCGATGATGATCCCAGATTCCGCGAAATGGCTTGAGGCCATGAAATCTGAGATGGGATCCATGTATGAGAACAAACTATGGACTTTGATTGACTTGCGTGATGATTGGCCAGACATTGAGAATAAATGGATCTTCAAGAGGAAGACGGACGTTGATAGTAGTGTTACTATCTACAAAGCTCGAATTGTCGCAAAAAGTTTTTGACAAGTTCAAGGTGTTGACTACGATAAGATTTTAAGTCTGTCCAAATCATGTTAGCAATTGCCACATTTTATGAAATCTGGCAAATGGATGTCAAAACTACATTCCTTAATGGATTTCTTAAAGAAGAGTTGTATATGATGCAACAAAAGGTTTTGTCAATCCTAAAGGTGCTAACAAAGTGTGCAAGCTCCAGCGATCCATCTATGGACTGGTGAGGGAGTCCTGGATTAGGGGGTCTCCAGACAGCCGGACTATATCCTTTGGCCGGACTGTTGGACTATGAAGATACAAGATTGAAGACTTCGTCCCATATCCGGATGGGACTTTCCTTGGCATGGAAGGCAAGCTTGGCAATACGGATATGTAGATCTCCTCCCTTGTAACTGACTCTGTGTAACCCTAGCCCCCTCCGGTGTCTATATAAACCGGAGGGTTTAGTCCGTAGGACAATATACAATCATACCATATGTTGGCTTCTAGGGTTTAGCCTCTACGATCTCGTGGTAGATCAACTCTTGTAATACTCATATCATCAATATCAATCAAGCAGGATGTAGGGTATTACCTCCATCAAGAGGGCCCGAACCTGGGTAAACATCGTGTCCCCTGCCTCCTGTTACCATCCGCCTTAGACGCACAGTTTGGGACCCCCTACCCGAGATCCGCCGATTTTGACACCGACATTGGTGCTTTCATTGAGAGTTCCATTATGCCGTCACCGTAAGGCTTGATGGCTCCTTCGATCATCGGTAATGATGCGGTCCAGGGTGAGGTTTTCCTCCCCGGACAGATCTTCATATTCGGCGGCTTCGCACTGTGGGCCAACTCGCTTGGCCATTTGGAGCAGATCGAGAGCTACGCCCCTGGCCATCAGGTTAGGTTCAGAAACCTAAACTACACTGCCGACATCCGCGGAGACTTGATCTTCGACAGATTCGAGCCCATGTCAGGTGCACCACACGATCACGACGAGCATGATTTAACTCTACCATCGGACAGTGTTCGGGAGATCACACCTACAACTACTCCGACCTTCAATCCGGAGCAAATTGCGCCATCCGAGGACAGAGGGATAGACCCCGCCATGGAGGCCGCACTCTCAGTGGCAATGGAGCCGGATACTGACTTCACCCCTTACGAGAGCCGTGTTGCCGAACCACTGGATTTGTCTTCGGCCATGGACTCCGAGACGCCTGCATCCATGCCTATCAAATCCGCTTGGGCGTCGATAATGGAGTTCACCTCCGTGGATATCTTTCAGCACTCACCTTGCGGCGACATGCTAAATTCATTAAGGTCTCTCTCCTTGTCTGGAGATCCTTGGCCGAACTATGTCCGGCTAGAATGGGATGCGGACGACGAAGAAATTTGCTGCCCACCCACCACCCACTTAGTATCCTCTGTCGACGATTTAACCGACATGCTCAATTTTGACTCCGCAAACATCAACGGCATGGACGACGATGCAGGAGAGGAACAGGAACTAGTGCCCACAGGGCACTGGACAGCCTCTTCATCACATGACATATACATGGTGGATAGACCCAAAGAAAACAATGACGAGGAATGGGAGGAGACAGCGGAGGATGACCCCTCCAAGAAGCAAACAAAGCGTTGGCGTAGGCGCCGCTCCAAATCCTGCCTCGGCAAAAACAGCGATAACAGCACAAGAGAAAATAACACTCCAGTCGACTCCAGAGGAAACGACGACCACATTGCCCCGGCGGCAGAGCATGATGAAGCTGCAAATGGCGAACATAGTACGGATCCGACGTCCGAACACGGCGACCCCGAGGATAAACCTCATCAAACCCCCTCGGGGGAGGAACACAATCCGGACGAAGATGCACACATCATCCCGGAAACGCACTTGGAGCAAGAGAACCTCCATAGAAGGCTTATTGCCACAGCGAGGAGTGTGAAGAAGCAGAAGCAAAGGCTTAAGGCCGCACAAACTACACTCAACAGCAGGTGGAACAAGGTGCTCGACAACGAAGAAAAGTATGGTGGAAGTTACCACATAAAGAGCTATCCAAAGCGCAAGCTATTACCTGAATTCGATGATGAGGCCTTAGAGCCCACACAGCCGAAAAATGCAACGGCCAACCAGTTGGATCAACAACCTTGTGACAGTGATAGAGCGGCTAACAAGGCCGCACATAAGTCAACACGCGACCTACGTGAGGACTTGCACCAAAAATCTGGTATAACCAGATCCATCTATGGATCTAGGAAGCGCGCTCCGGCACAAAATCAAAACCGAATACTACAACCATCCGAACGCCATGATACATCCAAATACAGGGGTGCTGCACACCCCCTATGTTTCACCGATGAGGTGCTGGACCATGAATTCCCAAAAGGATTCAAACTAGTGAACATAGAGGCGTACGACGGGACCATAGACCCTGGGGTCTGGATTGAGGACTTTATCCTCCATATCCATATAGCTCGCGGAGACGACATCCACGCCATCAAGTACTTGCCCCTCAAGCTTAAAGGACCAGCTCAGCACTGGCTAAAAAGCCTCCCCGAAAACTCAATTGGAAGTGGGGAGGAGCTGGAGGACGCTTTTAGGGCTAATTTTCAAGGGACCTATGTCCGACCTCCGGATGCAGACGATTTAAGTCATATAATTCAACAGCCCGGAGAGTCAGCCCGAAAGCTTTGGAACAGGTTTCTCACCAAGAAGAACCAAATCCTCGACTGTCCGGACGCCGAAGCCTTAGCAGCTTTCAAGCACAGCGTCCGAGAAGAATGGCTCGCCAGACACCTCGGCCAAGAAAAACCAAGAACAATGGCAGCCCTGACAAGCCTCATGACCCGCTTTTGCGCGGACGAAGATAGCTGGTTAGCCCGCAGTAGCACCAGTGACCCAAGCACATCCGAAGTCAGAGATGGCAATAGAAAACCACAACGCAGTAAAAACAAGGGTCGAAATAAAGAAGACAACCCAGATAATACGGCGGTCAACGCCGGATTCAGGGGCTCTCAACTAGTTCAACGGAAAAAGCCTTTCAAAGGCAACAGAGATGGACCGTCTAGCCTAAACAAGATTATCGACAAACTATGTCAGATTCATGGCACCCCCGATAAACCTGCAAATAACACCCACAGAGAATGATGGGTCTTCAAGCAGGCCGGTAAGCTAAACGCCGAACACAAGGGGGGGAGACACCAAGCGAAGACGAGGATGAACCTCGCCAGCAAAGCACTGGAGGACAGGAAAAATTCCCACCAGAGCTTAAAACAGTAAACATGATCCATGTGACGAAGAGGAGAAGCAAACATGCACTTTGAGACATACGTGCCATAGAGCCCATCATCCCTAAGTTCAACCCCTGGTTGGCATGCTCGATCACTTTTGATCGCGGGGATCACGCGACAAGCATCTGGCATGAAGGATTGGCTGCCTTGGTGTTAGACCCAATAATAAACGGATACCACCTCACACGAGTCCTTATGGACGGCGGCAGTGGTCTAAATCTGATATATCAGGACACAGTCCGCAAAATGGGGATAGACCCGACAAAAATAAGCCACAATAACACTACCTTCAAGGGAGTAATACCAGGCCCAACGGCCCACTGTACGGGCTCTCTATTACTAGAGGTTGTATTCGGTTCTCCCGACAACTTCCGAAGCGAAAAGTTAACTTTCTACATCGCTCCATTCCGAAGTGGCTATCAAGCACTACTCGGAAGAGCGGTTTTCGCTTGTTTTAATGCAGTACCGCATTAAGCTTCTCTCAAGCTTAAGATGCCCGGTCCACATGGCACAATCATAGTTAGTGGAAATATTGAGCGTTCTCTACGCGCGGAAGAATGTGCGGCGGCCTTAACAGCCGAGCACTAGACGACCTCACCAACTAGAATAAATGACAGGTTGTCAAGACCACGGACACGGTTAGACGAGTCCGGCGCATCACTACATATACATGAGACTGGTTTGATGGTTAAACCCTCATAGACGGTACCAGGGGCTTCCCGCGTGTAATCAGGGCTAGTTCGGCTCAACTTGACTTATCTTGAATTTCAATGGTTTATTGATAATAACCAATGTTCTGGCATGACAACTTTCACCTAAGTTCTTCTCTTTTACAGATGACAATCGTGCTACACCTGTCCAGGACACGGCACAATGGAGACACAGGCGCAGACGTGCAGCAGGGACCCGCTCAAACGTTTCTTTTCAGATTAAGACCCTACGTAAACCTTTTTTACTATCTCTTGTTGTTCACATCCTCCGGATACTCAATACAACCGAGAAGGATGCTGACGTTATTGGCATGTGGCCACGTCAGGATATTGCACGTACCTGGACACTCGGGGTTTATTATTAAGGGCATTGTTCAGCCCGGCATATGTTATAAAGACCGAATACCTTAGGGAGTGTTCGGCGTCGCGAGTTTGGCCTTATATGCATCAGCTCCGAATCATGTCTTTGGTCAAATGTTGGGTTTGTCCGGCTCCCATGTTTTGGTACCTTACGTTCCGCTATATCGGCTAAGGTAGCACTGGGAGAACTACTGCGATTGTGCCCTGGTTCGTCCGGATGAGCACCTCAGTAGAGAAAGCCGAAAACTGACTATCATGATAAAGCGCGAGACTGGTCAACCACTTGATGACTTAGCGGAATCTTCGGGATTCCTCCACATTAACGAAGGGCCGTTCCCCGGTCATGTACGTACGCGCCCCATATTCGGATGAGCGCGGAGGTACCAGGGGCTATCTAGTAGTCCCGCCGTCAAACTCCTATGGCTAAGTGAAAGTGTTAAAGCAATATAGTCCGATTGCCTCGTTCGCTGCGCTACCACCTCCTTTATGGACCAAGATGTTGGATCAAGTGTGAATACGCTTTTTTTGCGAACACCCCTGCATTATATGCGTGGGGGCTGAAGCCGACGATTGCAAAATTTCAGGTTATCTTCATATATACATAAACGGCCGCACAGGAGGCATCATAATACTTTCAGGCAAAAGTATAAACACAGCCTTTATAATCCAATAGAACATTGTTTTTACAATGGGAATACATGTCACTAGAACATAATATTCTTCGAGCACTGAGCCTCTATCGAACGAGCTCCTTCAAGGACTTCTTCAATGTAGTGCTCGGCAGCTACTCGGCCCACGGCCGAACCCTGTGTTGCAATAGTGGTGGCCTCATCTCTGCCCAGTATGTCTTGGCATGGGCAAGTGCCATCCGCGCACCCTCTACGCACGCCGATCTCTTCATAGCATCGATGTGCGGCACAACACCAAGGAATTGTTGCACTAAGCTAAAGTAACTATTCGGCCTTGGCCCTTCAGGCCACAGATGATCCACAACAGACCTCATGGCAAGTCCAGACAACCTATGGAGCTCGGCCCACTCAGTCATTCGCTCATTCAATAGCAGCGGACGCACTGGAGCATGAAACTGTGACCAGAACAGCTTTTCCACTTCATGATCTTTTTGATCCTTGAAGTACTTAGTTGCATCAGCAACACTTGTTGCCAAATCCACGTATGCATCTGCAGAACTCCATAGTTGATCAAGAGGGGCATACTTGGATCTCCGAACTTAGTCCGCAACAAAAAGGGCTTCCCAGCCGCGATATCTCCAGCTTGCCGCAGCTCCTCCTTCGTCGCTCTGATTTTGGAGCGGGCTCCTTGGTTGCTACCATGGCCTTCTCCAGGTCCGTCGCCTTCGCTCGGCTTTCTTTTTCAAGAAGCTAGTAATGGTCAGCGGCATCTTTCAACTCAACGGCCATCTTGGCTATTCTTTCCTTGCTTTGGCAATGTGTGGCCAGTTCGGCCCTTAGCTCTTCGACCGCCTTTAGAGCAGCCGCCTAGCTATTTCTAGCTTGTTCCTTGGCTCGGGCAAGTTCCGCCCGAAGGATCTCCACGGTGGCAGCTCCATCTGCAGTCACAACATATTAAAGATATTGGCATCATGCTCCTCTTACTATGTGTTGATCACCGGAGAAATCACATACCATGTGCCTCGTCAAGCCGCTTGTTGACAAGCACGATGTCGGCATCTGCCGCATCAAGTTGCCTCTTTAGCTCGGCAAACTCATTAGTCCGGCTAGCAACCGAACCTTCAGCCACCTGCACATGAAGGTGGTCTGATTATTACCTGGGACTATGATCCTTTGTTTGCCGCCTTTCTCGACGGGAACCAGAGTCTCAGGGGCTACTATCTGCATAGGGCACACCTAACGTGTGCGGTACTGTCAAAAACATACACTATTTCACGTACCTCAAAGCCTTTCAGCGGACTCATAAAAGCTTCATGCAACCCACCTTCGGCAGATGAAATCCTTTCAATCACCATACCCATTAGCGTACGATGCGCTTCTGAGATGGCCGCTTGCTCCAGAAGATCCTTCAGTGCGTCCGATCGCACACTGTACGGTTCCGGACTCTTTCTGTTGCTCTCTTTAGGAGCCAAATACTGGGGACTTCGGGTGTCCAAAGGATTACCCTCTGGCCTTGGCGGATCAGGAGAAACCCTCCGCGACGACACTTCAGGGTCGCCTGCCTCATGAGGCGGGGTGGCAAGGGGAGGTGTTTCGCTCTCCATCATCTCTGGAAGAAGATCCCCCGAAGACGAACTCTGTCGAGAAGGGCTACGATCCGAACTGCAAGATATATGCTTTGGTTATTATCTTCAGAAGTAGTGTAACATATTTTTTACTATTAAGTACCTTTTGTTTACTTACAGCTCGGTAGAGGGCTGATCCCCTTGCGGGCACTATGCGGCAAGAGTACCCTCCGAGGCAGGACCCTCTGGCGGAGATTTCTTCCCCCATTTGGAAACCTTTGTTTCTGGGTCTTCCAAGGTGGTCCTCTTCCTTCCTTGGGGAGAGGGAATTTCAGATTCTTCTCCCTAGCTATCCTCCTTCGCGGAGGCACTAACTCCCCCGGTTTGAACGAATAGTGAGTAAGGCCCGCTTTCAGCCTCTTTATTCCCCCCTTTATCTTCCTCTGAGGGCGCCTGATAAGGCGCTGGCTCGAGCATTCTGTCTAGTACTGGATTGGTTGGGCCTTTGAGAAGGGGGGCCAAACACCTGATCATCTTCGCCTTTGTTATCCAGTCCTGGTCAAAGAATGACTTTTCATAACGATGTTATGATAAATAGAAATACACTGTGTTCGACCATGGGATTACTTACTTGGGTATCGGGGTGATTACAGCTCAGACCCGCATCCTCGGTGGTGTCCGGACACTCTATTTGGGGTCCAAAGAATAATTTGTACATCTCCTCGAGCTTCATGCCGAGGAAGTGTTGAATAGTTCGCGGTCCTTCCGGGTTAAATTCCCACATACGGACGGGTCGACGTTTGCAAGGCCGGACTCGACGAACTAGCATGACTTGCATTACCATGGCCAGGCTGGCATCTCTCTCAAGGAGATCTCGGATGCGACTCTGCAATATCGGCACACCATTTACTGGCCCCCAGTTCAGCCCCTTGTTGATCCATGACGTCAGTTGTGGTGGAGGGCCCGAGCGAAAGGCAGGGCAGCTACCCACTTGGCACTTCGGGGAGCTGTGATATAAAACCACTCCCGTTGCCATAAACCGGACACCTTTGGGAAGGAACCCTCTGGCCACGGAACATTAGCACTTTTGCTTATTGCGGCACCTTCGCACTCTGCGTGACGCCCCTCGATCATCTTCGGCTTCACATTGAAAGTCTTGAGCCACAGGCCGAAGTGTGGGGTAATGCGAAGGAAGGCCTCACATACGAAGATGAATGACGAGATGTGAAGGAGGGAATCCGGGGCTAGATCATGGAAATCCAGCCCATAATAGAACATGAGCCCCCTAACAAAGGGATCCAGAGCGAGGCCTAGCCCTCGGAGGAAGTGAGAGATGAACACAACACTCTCGTTGGGTTCGGGAGTGGGGATGACCTGCCCTCGGGCAGGCAGCCTGTGTGAGATTTCGGCGGTCAGATACCTGGCCTCTCTCAGCTTCTTGATGTCCTCCTCTGTGACAGAGGAAGGCATCCACTGACCTTGGAGGTTGGATCCGGACATGGTTGAAGGTCCAAAGCGCCTGACCTGAGCCTTGGGTGTTGGAACTCGAGGCGGGGGAGGGATTCGATTGAGCACGACAGGGAAAAAAGGACAGGTGTCGGTGTCAAAATCGACGGATCTCGGGTAGGGGGTCCCGAACTATGCGTCTAGGCCGGATGGTAACAGGAGGCAGGGGACACGAAGTTTTACCCAGGTTTGGGCCCTCTTGATGGAGGTAAAACCCTACATCCTACTTGATTAATATTGATGATATGGGTAGTACAAGAGTAGATCTACCACGAGATCAGAGAGGCTAAACCCTAGAAGCGAGCCTATGGTATGATTGTATGTTGTGATTGTTGTCCTACGGACTAAAACCCTTCGGTTTATATAGACGCCAGAGAGGGTTAGGGTTACACAAGGTTGGTTACAAAGGAGGAGATATCCATATCCGTATTGCCTAGCTTGCCTTCCACGCCAAGTAGGGTCCCATCCGGACACGAGACGAAGTCTTCAATCTTGTATCTTCATAGTCCAATAGTCCGGCCAAAGGATATAGTCTGGCTATCCGGAGACCCCCTAATCCAGGACTCGCTCAGTAGCCCCTGAACCAGGCTTCAATGACGATGAGTCCGGTGCGCAGTGTTATCTTCGGCATTGCAAGGCGGGTTCCTTCTCCGATTACATCACAGAAGAAGTTGAATACGAGGATAGTGTCCGGCCCTGCAAAATAAGTTCCACATTCCACCGCAGAGAGAATAATATTTTCGCAGATCTAATTTGCTGGCTTGTTTTGGCAGCACGACGTTATGTCATGGCCCGGTGATTATTCGAACCGTTTCCTTTAACCACCTCCACACATAACGCGAGGCGGTTTCTTGACACAACTTACCGAAGCGGAGATCGTGTTCCCTTAATTACGGGATTCTCATTAATGCGGTCGTGGGTAACCCAACCGTGTCTAGGACTCCTAGATTATAGGCAAGTCCCAAACGGCTATGGAGAGGACGCTTGATATCCACCCTCTTTATAAGGGGACATGGTTTTCGCTTTTTCCCTCTCATTCTTAATCGAACCCTTCCCCCGCCTCGAGTTCTAACACCCAAAGCCCAGGTTAGGTGCTCCGGATCTTCAATCATGTCCAAATCCAGCCTTCAAGGCCGATGGATGCCCTCCTCCATTACGGAACAGGACATCAAGAAGTTGAGGGAGGCCAGATACCTGACCGCCGTTGTTTCGCATCAGCTACCTGCTCGAGGGCAGATCGTCCATACTCCCGAACCCAACGAGAACATCATGTTTGTCTCTCACTTCCTCCGAGGTCTAGGCCTCACTCTGGATCCCTTCCTCGGGGGCTTGATGTTCTATTACAGGCTAGATTTCCACGATCTAGCTCCGGACTCCTTTCTCCACATCTCGACATTTATTATCGTGTGTGAGGCCTTCCTCCGTGTTACCCCTCACTTCGGCCTGTGGCTCAAGACCTTTGAAGTAAAGCCGAAGATGATCGAGGGGCAACATGCAGCATGCGGAGGTGCATCAATAGGCAAGATGGCAGGAGCTCCATGGCCGAAAGGTTCCTTTCCAGAAGTGTCCGAATTATGGCAACGGGAGTGGTTTTACGTCACCGCTCCCAGAAGTGCCAAGTGGGTGGCTGCCCCGCTTTCCGCCCGGGCCCCCCACCACAACTGATGTCATGGATTAGCAGAGGTCTGAGATGGGGTCCAGCCAAGGATGTGCCTATACTGCAAAGCCGCATCCGAGATCTCTTCGAGGGAGATTTTAATTTGGCTATGGTAATACAAGTTATGCTGGTTCGTCAAATCCAGCCTTGCAAACGCCGGCCCCTTCGCTTGTGGGAGTTCAACCCAGAGGGACCGCGTGCCTTTCAAGGTTTCCTCGGCCTGACGCACGAGGAGATGTACAAGTCATTCTTCGGACCTCAAGTAGAGTGTACGGATATTACTGAGGACGTGGGCCTGAGTAGTAACCACGCCGCCGAACAAGTAAGAAACCCTCTAGCCGAACACACTATCTTTTATTCGTCACAAAGTTATTTCTCAGAGTTCGCTTTTTGACAGTACTGGCTAACAAAGGCGAAGATGATTCGGTGTTTGGCCCCCCTCCCTGAGGGTTTAGAAAATCTGGTATTGGAAAAGATGCTCGAGGTCGCACCTTGCCCGGAGCCCTCGAAGGAAGATACCGGGGGGATAATACGGGCAGACACGGGCCCCCATCGCTGCCCGTTCCAACCGAGGGAACGAGCGTCTCCACAAAGGAGGACAACCGGGGGAGGAAAAGGACTGCTTCCGAGGATCCGGAAGCCGAAGCCTCGAAATGGGAGAAGAAGTCTCCCACAGAGGGTCCTGCCTCGGGGGGTGCTTTTGCCGCACAAAGTCCGCGGGGGATCAGCCCTCCAACGAGTCGTAAGTGATCCAAAATACTTTAATAGTAAAGGTATGCTATCTTTTTCTTCTGAGAAAATAACTACCGCATATATCTTGCAGTTCGGGCCTTAGCCCCTCTCAGATGAGCTCGTGTTCGGGGGATCTTCTTCCGGAGATGATGGAGAGCGAAACGCCTCCCCGGACTCCTCCGCTCAAAAATCGGGCGACCCCGAAGTGTCGTCACAGAGGGCCTCTCCGGATCCGGTGAGGCCAGAAGATAATCCCATAGACCCCCGAAGTCCCCAGCGTCCGGCTCCCGAAGAGAGCAGACAAAAGAGTCCGGCACCGTCTGGTGTGCGATCGGACGTTCTGAGGGAGTTGGTGGAGCGAGCGGCCATCTCAGAAGAACACCGTATGCTGATGCGTACGGTGATGTAGAGAATCTCGTCCGCCGAAAGCGGATTACATGAAGCTTTTATGAGTCTACTGACAAGCTTTGAGGTACTTGAGATAATATGTGATAGTACTACACATGTTAGGTGTGCCCTGTGTAGATAGTAGCCCCTGAGACTCTGGTTGTCGATGAGAACGGCGGCGAACAGAGGATCACAGTCCCAGTCAATAACCAGAATGCCCCTATGTGCAGGTGGTGGAAGTTCCAGTGGATAGCCGGACTAGTGAGTTTGCCAAATTAAAACGGCAACTGGATGCGGCAGACGTCGACATCGAGCTTGTTAACAAGAGGCTTGACGAGGCACAGGGTAAGTGTTATTATCTAGTGAACGCCACATAGTAAGAGCAACATGATGCCAGTATCTTTAATATGTTGTGACTGCAGATGGAGCTGCCACCGTGGAAACCTTGCGGGCAGAACTTACCCGAGCCAAGGAACAAGCGAGAATTAGTAATGCGGCTGCTTTGAAGGCGGCCGAAGAGTTGAAAGCCGAGAAGGCTGCACATGGCGAGAGCAAGGGGAAGATGGCCAAGATGGCCGTAGAATTAAAAGACACTACCGACCGTTGCCGGCTTCTTGAAAAAGAAAACCGGGCGAAGGCAACGGACCTTGAGAAGGCCAAGGTGGCGGATAAAGACGCCCGCTCTGCTATGAGAGCGAAGAAGGAGGAGCTACGGGAAGCCGGGGATATTGCGGCTGGGAAGCCCTTCATGCTACGGAGGAAGTTCGAAGATCCACAGTATGCCCCTCTAGATCGGCTGTGGAGTTCGGCAGATGCATATATGGACTTGGCGGCGAGTGCTGCCGATGCGGCCAAATACTTTGAAGGTCAAGCAGATCGTGGGGTGGACAAGCTGTTCTGGTCGCAATTCAACGTTCCAGAGCGTCCGCTTCCTTTGACTGATCAGCTAGCCGAATGGGCCGAACTAAATAGGTTGTCTGGACTCGCCATGAGGTCTGTTGTGGATCAGCTATGGCCGGAATGGCCAAAGCCGAATAGCTATTTTAGCTTAGTACAGCAGGTCCTTGGTGCGGTGCCGCGCATCGATGCGATGAAGTGGTCGGCGTGCATAGAAGGCTCGCGGATGGCCCTTCCCCGTGTTAAAGCATACTGGGCAGAGATGGACGCTACCACTGTTGCGGCGCAGGGTTCGGCCATAGGCCGAGTGGCTGCCGAGCACTATTTCGAGGAGGTTCTTGAGGGTGCTCGTTTGATAGAAGACCAGTGCTCGAAGAATATTATGTTTGAGTGACATGTATTCCCGTTGTAAACACAATGTTTTTATGAAATTTTATAAGGCTGTGTTTATACTTTTGCCCGAAAGTAATATGATGCCTCTTGTGCGGCCGTTTATGTATACATGTGTATAACCTGAAAGATTGCAGTCGTCGGCTTCAGCCCCCACGCATATAATGCGGAGGTGCTCGCAAAAAACACGTGTTCACACTTAACCCAATGTCTTGGTCCTATTAAGGAGGTGATAGCGCAGCGAACGAAGCAACCGGACTATAATGCTTTAACACTTTCACTTGGCCATAGGAGTTTGACAGTGGGGCTACCAGATAGCCCCTGGTGGCTCCGCACTCTCCCGATCTCGGGGTGCGTACATGCCTGGCCAGGAAACGGCCCTTCGTTAAGGCGGAGGAATTCTAACATCCCTATAGGTCATCGAGTGGTCGACCAGTCTCACGCTATATCATGACAGTCAGTTTTCGGCTTTCTCTACTGAGGTGCTCGTCCGGATGAACCAGGGCACAATCGCAGTAGTTCTCCTGGTGCTACCTTAGCCGGTAAAGCGGAACGTAAGGCACCAAAACACGGGAGCCGGGCAAACCCAACATTTGACCAAAGACAATGATTCGGAGGTGATGCATATAAGGCCAAACTCGCGACGCCGAACACTCCCTAAGGTATTCGGTCTTGATGGTATAAAGCGGGCCTAAATAGTGCCCTTCGTAAGAAGCCCCTTGTGTCCAGGTACGTGCATTATTCTGACGTGGCCACATGCCAAGATGTCAGCATCCTTCTCAACTGTGCTGAGAATTCGGTGGATATGTATCAACAAGAGACAGTAAAAAGGTTTACGCAGGGTCTTAATCTAAAAAGAATCCTTGGAGCGGGTCCCTGCAGCACGTCTACGCCTGTGTCTCCGTTGTGCTGTATCCTGGATGGGTGTAGCACGATGATCATCTGTAAAAGAGAGGAACTTAGGTGAAAAAGTTGTCGTGCGAAAAGATAGTTTTTAAAGAAACCATATAGAATTCAAGATGAGTAAAAATTGCCACTTGTCTGCGCGCATTGAGCCCCTTGTATTTGTAATAGGGGTGTGACCATTGATCCGGTATAAATTACATATAGCAGCGCCGGACTCGACTAACAGTGTCCGAGGTCTTGACGACCTGTTAAATGCTTTAGTTGGTGAGGCCGTTTTTAGTGTGCGGCTGCCAAGGCAGCCACACTCTGTTCAGCGCGCAAAGATCGCTTAATACTTCCATTTACTGTAATGATGCCATGTGGACCGGGCATCTTGAGTGTGAGGGAAGCGTGGTGCGGTATTGCATTAAAGCGAGCGAAAGCTTCATGTCTGAGTAGTGCTTGATAGCCACTTTGGAACTGAGCGATGTGGAAGGTTAAATGTTCTCTACGGAAGTTATCGGGGAAGCCGAATATAACTTTTGGTAGCAGGGAGCCCGTGCAATGAGCCCCTGGGCCTGGCGTTACTCCTTTAAAGGTAGTATTGCTATGGCAAATTTTTGTTGGGTCTATCCCCATTTCGCGGATTGTATCCTGATATATCATGTTTAGACTGCTACCAGCATCCATCAGGACTCGTGTGAAGTGGTATCTGTCAATTATTGGGTCTAATACCAGGGCAGCCCATCCGGTACGCCGGATAGTTGCTGAGTAATCACGATGGTCGAAAGTGATTGGTTGAGACGACCAGTGGCAGGACTCCGTGGTGATAGGCCCTTGGGCATATTTTTCTGGGAGTGCCGTTTTGTTTCTTCCCTTGATCACGTGTAACACGTTTACTGTTTTGACTTCTGGGGGAAATTTCTTTTGTTCCCCAGTGTCTTGCTTGAGAGGCTCATCCTCGTCTTCGCTTGGTGTATCTTCCCCCTTGTATACGGCGTTGAGCTTGCCAGACTGCTTGAAGACCCAACATTCTCTATGGGTATGATTAGAAGGTTTACCAGGGGTGCTATGGATCTGACATATTTGGTCCAGAATTTTGTTTAGGCTGGATAGTTCGTCTCTGGTGCCTTTAGAGGGCGGCTTTTGCTGACCTGGCCGAGAGCTTTTGAATCCGGCGTTTACTGTCGTGCTCTTCGTGCTGTCTTCTTTATTCCAATGTTTGTTATTGCTGTTGCACCGTGATTTCCCATTTCCATCTCTAACTTCAGACATACTGGGGTCGCTGGTGCTGCATCTGGCTAGCCAACTGTCCTCACCCACGCAAAAGCGGGTCATGAGGCTTGTTAGTGCTGCCATTGTTCTCGGCTTTTCTTGGCCGAGGTGTCTGGAAAGCCATTCGTCGCGGACGCTATGCTTAAAAGTTGCCAAGGCTTCGGCATCTGGACAGTCGACAATTTGGTTCTTTTGAGTAAGAAACATGTTCCAAAGTTTTCGGGCTGACTCTCCGGGCTGTTGAGTTATATGACTCAAATCGTCCGCGTCCGGAGGTCGGACATAAGTCCCTTGAAATTTTTCCCGAAAAGCGTCTTCGAGCTCTTCCCAGCTTCCAATGGAGTTTTCGGGGAGGCCTTTAAGCGAGTGACGAGCTGGCCCTTTGAACTTGAGGGGTAAGTACTTGATGGCGTGGAGATCATCTCCTCGAGCCATATGGATATGGAGGATATAGTCCTCAATCCAGACCCCAGGGTCTGTTGTTCCATCGTATGCCTCTATGTTTACGGGTTTGAATCCCTCTGGAAATTCATGGTCCAGCACCTCATCGGTGAAACATAGGGGTGTGCGGCACCCCTGTATCTGGGTGTACCGCGTTGTACGGATGTTTGTTGTGTCACATTGTATGCTGGGGCGCGCTTGCGTGGTCCATAGATGGATCTGGTTGCGCCGTCCTTTTGGTGCGAGCCCTCGCGTGGATCGCGTATTGTCTTGTGAGTGGCATTGTTTGTCGCTCTATGTTGGCCGTGAGGTCGTCTATCCGGCCAGGTGGCTGTTTTGATTTTTGGTTGTGGGGGGTCTGAGGCGTCCTCATCGAATTCAGGGAGCAACTTCCGCTTTGGGTAGCTCTTGGTGGGGCGATTGTCACCGTACTTCGCTGTTGTATTGAGTACTTTACTCCATCTGATTTGGAGTGTGTCCTGCGCAGCCTTGAACCTTTGCTTCCGCTTTTTCAGACTCCTCGCGGTGGCAACAAGCCTTTGACGGGCATTATGCTGCTCCGGGTGCCTGTCCGGCGTTATGTCGTTCGGACTCTTATCTTTAACAGAATTGGTTTGTTCGGTTTAATTCCCCGTATTGCCGTGGTCCGGTAGTGGTTTGCCCTGCTCCAATGCTGGGTCTACATGATCGTTATTTCTGCTGAGGCAGGATTTGGGGCGGCGCTTGCACTGCCATTTTGACTGCTTCTTGAGGGAACAAGCCTTCGGTGCGTCCTTTCGTTCCTCGTCATCGTCTTCTTTTGGTGTGTCCACCATGTATACGTCATATGATGAAGTGAACATCCAGCGCCCTGTGGGCGATGGTTCCTCTTCGTCTCCCGCATCGTCGTCCATACCGTCGATGTCTTCGGAGTCAAAGTCGAGCATGTCGGTTGAGTCATCGATAGTGGCTATTAAGTGGGTGGTGGGTGGGCATCGAATTTCTTCGTCGTCCGCATTCCAATCTTGTTGGCCATAATCCGGCAAGGGCTGTCCTGACAAAGAGAGAGACTTTAGTGAATTCAAAATGTCACCGAAGGGCGAGTGCTGAAAGATATCCACGGCGGTGAGTTCCATGATCGGTGCCCAATCGGATTCGATTGGCAGAGGCACGGATGGTTCGGAGTCCGGGAAAGAGTCCGGCACCTTCGAGTCACGGGCTGCGCAGAGGGTTATGCTGGTGTTTGGCTCGATCGCCGTTGAGACTGCAGCCCCTGAGGCGGTGTCTAACCACCCGTCCTCGATTGGCGCAGTTGGCTCCGAACTAAGGGTCGGAGCTGATGCGGGCGCGGCCTCTCGGGTACTGTTCGGCGGCAGAGCTAGGTCATACCCATCGCGGCAGTGCGGCGCGCCCGGCTGTGGCTCGAATTCGTCGAAGATCTAGCCTCCGCGGATGTCGGCCGTGTAGTTCAAACTTCCAAATCTGACCTGATGACCAGGGGCGTAGCTTTCAATCTGCTCCAGATGGCCAAGCGAATTAGCCCGCAGTGCAAAGCCGCTGAATACGAAGATCTGTCCGGGGAGAAAAGTCTTACCCTGGACCGCATCGGTATCGATGATAGTAGGAGCCATCAAGCCTAGCAGCGACGACATAGAGGAACTCCCAATGAAAGCACCAATGTCGGTGTCAAAACCGGCGGATCTCGGGTAGGGGGTCCCGAACTATGCGTCTAGGCCAGATGGTAATAGGAGGCAGGGGACACGAAGTTTTACCTAGGTTCGGGCCCTCTTGATGGAGGTAAAACCCTACGTCATGCTTGATTAATATTGATGATATGGGTAGTACAAGAGTAGATCTACCACGAGATCAGAGAGGCTAAACCCTAGAAGCTAGCCTATGGTATGATTGTATGTTGTGATTGTTGTCCTATGGACTAAAACCCTTTGGTTTATATAGACACCGGAGAGGGTTAGGGTTACACAAGGTCGGTTACAAAGGAGGAGATATCCATATCCGTATTGCCTAGCTTGCCTTCCACGCCAAGTAGGGTCCCATCCGGACACGAGACGAAGCCTTCAATCTTGTATCTTCATAGTCTAACAGTCCGGCCAATGGAGATAGTCTGGCTGTCCGGAGACCCCCTAATCCAGGACTTCCTCAACAGGCCTTGGCCTCTTTATAAAGAGGGTGAATATCAAGCATCCTCCTCATGGCCGTTTGGGACTTGCCTAAAATCGAGGAGTCATACCAACAGGCACGATTGGGTTACCCATGTCCGTATTGATGAGAATCCCGTAATAAGGGGGACACGATCTCTTCTTTGACAAGACGTGTCAAGAAAACCGTCTTGCGATATGTGCGGTGCTGGTTGAGAAAAACAGTTTGAATAATGACCGGGCCATGACATGATGTCATGCTGTCAAAACATATCAGTAGATTAGATTTGTGGAAATATTATTCCCTCTATGGTGGCATGTGGAACTTATTTTGCAGAGCCGAACACTATCCTTGTGTTCAAAATCTTCTATGGAGTATTCGGAGGAGGAACCCGCCTTGCAATGCCGAAGACAAAACTTCGTGTCGGACTCATCGTCATTGAAGCCTGGTTCAGGGGCTACTGAGGGAGTCCTGGATTAGGGGGTCTCCGGATAGCCAGACTATATCCTTTGGCCGGACTGTTGGACTATGAAGATACAAGATTGAAGACTTCGTCCCGTGTCCGGATGGGACTTTCCTTGGCGTGGAAGGCAAGCTTGGCAATATGGATATGTAGATCTCCTCCCTTGTAACTGACTCTGTGTAACCCTAGCCCCCTCCGTGTCTATATAAACCGGAGGGTTTAGTCCGTAGGACAATATACAATCATACCATAGGCTGGCTTCTAGGGTTTAGCCTCTACGATCTCGTGGTAGATCAACTCTTGTAATACTAATATCATCAATATCAATCAAGCAGGGTGTAGGGTATTACCTCCATCAAGAGGGCCCGAACCTGGATAAACATCGTGTCCCCTACCTAATGGTCTTCGGCGTCCTTCGGCGTCCTTCGCCTAATGGTCTTCGGCGACTCGGATTTGGTGGTTAATCAAGTGATGAAAGAGTGGGATGTCGGAAGCCCGGCTATGACTGGCTATTGCAATGCAGTTAGAAAGTTGGAAAAGAAGTTTGAAGGTTTAGAGCTCCACCATATTCCACGATTGAAGAACCAGGCAGCAGATGACCTGGCTAAGATAGGTTCTAAGCGAGGGTTCATTCCCAGCAATGTGTTCTTAGAGCATCTTCACACACCATCAGTTCCGGAAGATCCCTTCATGGAAGAGCCCACGCAACCTAAGAGTTCCACTGATCCGACTGAAGTTGAAGTCCCAGCTGTGGTCGACCTAGTCATGGAAGTTTTGGTCGTCATTCCTAACTGGACTGTATCGTACATCGCATATATTCTTGGGAAAGAGCTGCCAGAAGACGAGGATGAAGCGCGACAGATCATCCGTCGATCCAAAGCCTTCACCGTGACAAGCGGTCGACTGTACAGAGAAAATGTGACTGGAGTTGCTCAGCGATGCATTACCCCAGAAGAAGGTCAAGTGATCCTCAATGATATCCACTCGAGGACATGTGGTCACCATTCGTACTCACGGACAATCATGGCCAAAGCATACCGAGCAGGTTTTTACTGGCCGTGAGCAAATGAAATGGCAAAGGAAATAGTCGACAAATGTGAAGGTTGCCAGTTCTACTCCAACATGTCTCACAAACCCGCCTCAGCCCTGAAGACCATTCCACTCGTCTGGCCATTTGTCGTTTGGGGGTTGGATATGGTTGGACCCTTGAGGACTGGCAGAAGTGGTTTCACTCACTTACTTGTTGCAGTCAACAAGTTCACTAAATGGATTGAAGCCAAGCCCATCAAAAGCCTCGATTCGAGCACTGCCGTCAGCTTCGTCAGAGGAACATTTAGGTTTGGAGTCCCGCACAACATCATCACAGACAATGGATCAAACTTTGATTCAGATGAATTCAGAGCTTTCTGTGCATCCCAAGGCACTCGGGTCGATTATGCTTCAGTCGCTCATCCGCAGTCGAACGGACAAGCAGAAAGAGCAAATGGTTTGATCCTCCAAGGATTGAAGCCCAGGCTAATGCAAGATCTCAATCATGTGGTTGGCGCTTGGGTAGATGAGTTACCATCAGTACTGTGGGGCCTGAGGACAACACCGAATCGGTCGATTGGTCGGACTCCCTTCTTCCTGGTCTATGGAGCCGAAGCCGTACTACCGACTGATATGCTTCATAATGCCCCACGAGTAGAACTCTTCTCAGAAGACGAAGCAGAACAAGCCCGTCAGGATGCTGTTCACCTTCTGGAAGAAGAAAGAGAGATGGCGTTGATCCGGTCGGCCATCTATCAACAAGATCTGCGGCGTTTTCACGCCAGAAACGTCAGGGGTCGGGCATTTCAGGAAGGAGACCTAGTTCTCCGAGTGGACCAGCAATGTCCACACAAGCTCGCCCCTACCTGGGAAGGCCCCTTCATCATCACCAAAGTGCTCCACAACGGTGCATATCACCTGTACGATGTGGAGCACAAGAAAGACGAGCCACGCGCCTGGAATGCGGAGCTTCACCACCACTTTAACACTTAATCATTCGGACTATCGAGATGTAATAAGAAGTACCTTTCAGTTTGTTTATCAAAGACAAGGTTTTGCAGTCTCCTATATGATTGTTGTTTCTTATGCATGTGTCCAAAATCCCCCAGTGGGTGGCTTAGCTGTGAACCTGGTTCGCCTAAGTTCCAAAAATTAAAATCCCACCGAGTGGAGAGCATGTCTCCCATTCGGGGGTTTAGCTGCGAACCTGATTCGCCTAGGTTTAAAAATCCTACCGAGTGGTGAGCAACCCTCCCACTTGGGGGCTTAGCTGCAGTCCAGTACTCGCCTAAGTTTAAAAAATCCTACCGAGTGGTGAGCAACCCTCCCACTCGGGGGCTTAGCTGCAGTGTAGCACTCGCCAAAGTATAAAAAATCCTACCGAGTGGTGAGCAACCCTCCCACTCGGGGGCTTAGCTGCAATCCAGCACTCGCCTAAGTTTAAAAAATCCTACCGAGTGGTGAGCAACCCTCCCACTCGGGGGCTTAGCTGCAGTGTAGTACTCACCTAAGTATAAAAAATCCTACCGAGTGGTGAGCAACCCTCCCACTCGGGGGCTTAGCTGCAGTCTAGTACTCGCCTAAGTTTACAAAATCCTACCGAGTGGTGAGCAACCCTCCCACTCGGGGGCTTAGCTGCAGTCCAATACTCACCTAAGTATAAAAAATCCTACCGAGTGGTGAGCAACCCTCCCACTCGGGGGCTTAGCTGCAGTCCTGTACTCGCCTAAGTATAAAAAATCCTATCGAGTGGAGAGCAACCCTCCCACTCGGGGGCTTAGCTGCAGTCCAGTACTCGCCTAAGTATAAAAAATCCTACCGAGGGGAGAGCAACCCTCCCACTCAGGGTCTTAGCTGCAGTCCTGTACTCGCCTAAGTATGAAAAATCCTACCGAGTGGTGAGCAACCCTCCCACTCGAGGGCTTAGCTGCAGTCCAGTACTCGCCTAAGTATAAAAAATCCTACCGAGTGGTGAGCAACCCTCCCACTCGGGGGCTTAGCTGCAGTCCAGTACTCGCCTAAGTATAAAAAAATCCTACCGGGTCGTCAGCAACCCTCCCACTAGGGGGCTTAGGTGCAGTCCAGTACTCGCCTAAGTTTAAAAAAATCCTACCGAGTCGTCAGCAACCCTCCCACTAGGGGGCTTAGGTGCAGCCCAGTACTCGCCTAAGTTTAAAAAATCCTACCGAGTGGTGAGCAACCCTCCCACTCAGGGGCTTAGCTGCAGTCCAGTACTCGCCTAAGTTTAAAAAATCCTACCGAGTGGTGAGCAACCCTCCCACTCAGGGGCTTAGCTGCAGTCCAGTACTCGCCTAAGTATAAAAAATCCTACTGAGTGGTGAGCAACCCTCCCACTCAGGGGCTTAGTTGTTGTCCAGTACTCGCCTAAGTTTAAAAACACGCTCCATCTTTATCCGCAAGGACGGCGAGGCGCAGGTCGACCATGATCTGTCCTTGGAGCTTCGACACAAATACAACATCCTCTCCATACTTATCCGCAAGGACAGCGAGGTGCAGGCCGACCACAATCTGTCCTCGGAGCTTCGACACAAATACAACGTCCGCTCCATCCCAATCTGCAAGGACGACGAGGTGCATACCATGGGCAACACCAAGTACCTCTGCCCATGATACACTCTACTGAACTGCCTCACAAAGTCAATAGCAACTCAAACTGAAGAAACAACTCCTACTCAAAGAGTCAAAAGATCCAAAAGCAGCCAAGTTCAGATAAATCCTACAAGGTTCCAGATCACAGTTCAAGGTACTCGAGCATCAGGCTTGAAGAAGTTTAAACCGTTACAAAAACCACTCGGCATACCAAGGCAAATTTAATCGGACCATAAAAAGTTTGTTCACTCCGCGGGAGGACCGGCAGGCTCGACGAATTCGTCCAAGTCGATTCCATCTGCAATCCGAGTGGCGGTGGCAATAAAGGTCTCCATGAAGGACTGGAAGTCATGTTTTCTAGTGTTGGCAACCTTGATCGCTGCTAGCTTCTCCTCCTTGGCTTCCTTGCAGTGGACTCGGACTAGCAACAGAGCTACGTCAGCACCGCGGCGATCAGATGACTTCTTCCACTCCTGCACTCAGGCAGGGATCGCGTTGAGTTGAGTCATCAAAGACTCAAGGTCATTCTGGGGCGTCTCTCGTGGACAAAGTGTTGAGTCAATCTGCGACACCGCAACCTTCAGGCGAGCAAGGTAGGCCGTAACACTGGCAACACGGGATTCCAGTCGGAGCATGTTCATGGCAGCTTCATCACCAATAGGGGAAAGGACGGGGTCTAGAACTGTCTCGATCCATCCGGTTTCTTCTTCAAAGTTTTGGCAGAATTCTACAAATGCAAAGAAATAATGAGTCGACGGTTGCATAGTGAATCGACGATAGCTAAACAGTCAGGCAAGAAAGAATACCTTCGAGCACAAGGAATAGCTTCTTGGCGAGTGCCCCCAGATAAACTTCCAGATCATTTCTCTTACGAGAAATGCCTTCGATCTTATCGTTCAAAGCCACTTTGTCTTTTTTCAGACGAGTCACTTCTCGGTTGGACTCATTAAGGGATGTCTTCAACTTGGTGTTTTCTTCCTCCAGCACACCCACTGAGGCTAGTTTCTTATCAGCAAGTGGAGTCTTCTCCTGAGCCTTGATACGTCTCCAACGTATCTATAATTTTTGATTGTTCCATGCTATATTATATCCTGTTTTGGACATTATTGGGCTTTATTATACACTTTTATATTATTTTTGGGACTAACCTATTAACCATAGGCCCAGCCCAGAATTGATGTGTCTTGCCTATTTCAGAGTTTCGTAGAAAAAGAATATCAAAGGGAGTCCAAACGGAATGAAACCTTCGGGGACGTGATTTTTGGAACGAACATGATCCAGAAGACTTGGGCCCTACGTCAAGACATCAACCAGGAAGTCACGAGGTAGGGGGCGCGCCTACCCCCCCCCAGGGGGCGCGCCTACCCCCCCCCCCCCAGGCGCGCCTTCCACCCTCGTGGGGCCCACATTGCCCCACTGACGTACTCCTTCCTCTTATATATACCTACGTACCCCCAAACTACCAGATACGGAGCAAAAACCCTAATTCCACCGCCGTAACTTTCTGTATCCACGAGATCCCATCTTGGGGCCTTTTCCGGAGCTCTGCCGAAGGGGGCATCGATCATGGAGGGCTTCTACAACAACACCATAGCCCCTCTAATGAAGTGTGAGTAGTTTACTTCAGACCTTCGGGTCCATAGTTATTAGCTAGATGGCTTCTTCTCTCCTTTTGGATCTCAATACAAAGTTCTCCCCCTCTCTTGTGGAGATCTATTCGATGTAATCTTCTTTTGCGGTGTGTTTGTTGAGACCGATGAATTGTGGGTTTATGATCAAGTTTATCTATGAACAATATTTGAAACTTCTCTGAATTCGTTTATGTATGATTGGTTATCTTTGCCAGTCTCTTCGAATTATCAGTTTGGTTTGGCCTACTAGATTGATCTTTCTTGCAATGGGAGAAGTGCTTAGCTTTGGGTTCAATCTTGCGGTGTCCTTTCCCAGTGACAGTAGGGGCAGCAAGGCACTTATTGTATTGTTGCCATCGAGGATAGCAAGATGGGGTATATATCATATTGCATGAGTTTATCCCTCTACATCATGTCATCTTGCTTAAAGCGTTACTCTGTTCTCTTGAACTTAATACTCTAGATGCAAGCTGGATAGCGGTCGATGTGTGGAGTAATAGTAGTAGATGCGGGCACGAGTCGGTCTACTTGTCTCGGACGTGATGCCTATATACATGATCATACCTAGATATTCTCATAACTATGCTCAATTCTGTCAATTGCTCAACAGTAATTTGTTTACCCACCGTAATACTTATGTTCTCGAGAGAAGCCTCTAGTGAAACCTATGGCCCCCGGGTCTATTTTCCATCATATTAATCTTACAATACTTAGTTATTTCCTTTGCCATTTATTTTACTTGCATCTTTATTTATCTTTATCATAAAAATACCAAAAATATTATCTTATCATATATATCAGATCTCACTCTTGTAGGTGACCGTGTAGAGATTGACAACCCCTTTATCACGTTAGTTGCGAGGAGTTTATTTGTTTGTGTAGGTGCGAGGGACTTGTGCGTGGCCTCCTACTGGATTGATACCTTGGTTCTCAAAAACTGATGGAAATACTTACGCTGCTCTGCTGCATCACCCTTTCCTCTTCAAGGGAAAACCAACGCAGTGCTCAAGAGGTAGCAAGAAGGATTTCTGGCGCCGTTGCTGGGGAGGCTTACGCAAGGTCAAGTCAAGATTTGGACTCCCGACAATGAGCCATTTCTGGCGCCGTTGCCGGGGAGTCTACGCAAAAGTCAACATACCAAGTACCCATCACAAACCCTTATCTCCCGCATTACATTATTTGCCATTTGCCTCTCATTTTCCTCTCCCCCACTTCACCCTTGCCGTTTTATTCGCCCTCTCTCTTCATCCTCCCTCTCTTTCTCTATTCGCCTCTTTTTGCCCGTTTCTTATTTGCTTGTGTGTCAGATTGCTTGCCTGTCACGATGGATCAAGATAATACCAAATTGTGTGACTTTACCAATACCAACAACAATGATTTTATTAGCACTCCGGTTGCTCCTCTTACCGATGATGAATCTTGTGAAATAAATGTTGCTTTGCTGAATCTTGTCATGAAAGATCCGTTTTCCGGCAATTATTGATATGAAGGAAGGGAATATTAGATTCCAATTTCTATTAAGGAAAGGCTGGGAACACTTCCCTAGAAAGAAAATTAAATTACCTTATGAATCTATTATGAGAGCCACTTATGGATTGCCTTCCAAAGATGGCAATACCTAGATGTATCCTTGCTTTCATGCCTAGCTAGGGGCGTTAAACGATAGCGCTTGTTGGGAGGCAACCCAATTTTATTTTTATTCCTTGCTTTTTGCTCCTGTTTAGTAATAAATTGTAGCGACCAGACCTCAAACGGTCCAATCTCTGTGCTCAGGTGTCATACCTGGATCAGTAATACTGACACCACACAGTACTTGAAGGATTTATAACAGAGTAGCAATCACACACTTATTACATTGAGTGTCCCAAGAGAGAGCTTAATACAATAAATATGGCTTAAGGCCATCTAATAACGATAACAGCGGAAGGCTTGGAAGATAAGTGAGTCCATCAACTCCAACGGCATCACTGAGTATAGAACCACGACCTAAAAGCACCTTAATCGTCGTCTGAAAAGTCTGCAACATTAACGTTGCAGCCCGAAACGGGTCAGCACATGGAATATGCTGGCAATGTAACACATAGAGAGTAATGGAATGAAATAGGCTATGCTATATGCATATTTGGCTGGTGGAAAGCTCTATGGTTACAATTTTTGCGTAAAGCCAATTTTTCCCTACTGCAAAGGAATAAATTTTATTTAACTATCATGATAGCTCTTAAACATTGAGAATGGTTGACAGCATTCTCAATCCCAATTAAGCATCATCATTAAACAGAACCCGAAAAATTAATTTTAGAGTAACATGATGAGATTCACATGATAATCGAAGTACTAGATATGCAAGATGTCCATAATCGGGGACACAGCTAACCATGATTATTTTATACACTCTGTAGAGGTTTGTGCAATTTTCCCCACAAGACTCGATCTCCTCCGTTGGATTTCTCGCACTACAAGGTGTTTGAGAAACGGATGACCGAGACATAGTCTTTCAGAAGCGCTAGCACCTTACGAACGAGTAGACCGTACCAACCTACATCCCCTACATCTGCTAGTCTAACACTATAAGAGTTCGCACGACTTAGTCAACTATGCTAGAGCCCATAGTAGCTTGTGGCTGCACACGGAAGTTTCTAGCATGAATAATCTCATGATTCCTTTGAGCCTGGGTGGCGGTCCAAAAGAAAACAGGCAATTGTTGGAATACCCAGGTGCCTCAATCCACCCAGATGTGTATTTAAGTTGCCACCTTAGATAAACCATTAATTTAACAATCTCACATCTGTCATGGATACACTCACCCAATCCACGTCTACTAGCATAGCATGGCATAATAAGCAAACGTAGAAGTAACTCCCAAAGGTTTGATAATAACAGGTAATAGGTACTACCTCAACTACTTCCCAAACCCACAATTTAATTAGATCCTAATCATGCAATGTGTGAGGATTCATCTAATGCAATAAAACTCGGTTGTAGGAGGTATGATCAAAGTGTTACTTGCCTTGTTGATGATCCGCAAAACCTAGCGATTCGAAGTAGCAAGCGGCGCACTCCGGGTACTCTATCGCAAACAAACAAGCATACAATAAGTACTCAACTAAAGCACAGGTAAAACTCAAATAAGAGATATAACCAGAAAGTTCAACTTAAGAACTCCGGTTGGCAAAAAGAATCAAATCGAACGAAGCAACGAAAGACAAACGGCAAAAGAAACAAGCTTTGTTTACTATTCTGGATCTAGGGCAATTTTTACAGTGGCAAAAACTTGTTTGAGTTGGTTAAACGGAAAGAGGGTTTCGAGACGAAACTCCAGGCGCTTGAATCGCCTGATTCCGATAAACGAGCAAAAAGTTATACTAGAACGAAAAACGGATCAGGAATCGCGATCAGAAAAATCAAGGATTTAATCCGAGAAAAAGAAAAACGACGAACAGATTAACGAACGAACGTTCGTTATCTAGACCTAAACGAAGAATGCGTTCGTTAAAACGAACGGACGGGCGAACGCTCGCTAAATAAATAAACCAAAAAACCGATCTATTTAAAAAAACGAAACTAAAAAAACCGAACGAAACCGACAGAAAACCGATCGGTTTTGTAAAAAAACCGGCGGCGAGATCTACCTCTGGCGGCGGCGGATCCGGCGGTCCGGTGAGGCGGCGCGGCTGCGGTCCGGCGGCGGGGCGGCGTGGCGAGGCGGCGCGGCGGTGGCGGCGGGCAGCAAGGCGGCGAGGCGAGGCGACGCGGCGGCGGGTGGCGCGGCACGGCGGCGGCGGCAGCGGCGGCGGCGACGCTCTAGGGTTAGTGAAAGTGCAACTATCCCTAGGTGGTTTTGGTAATTCATAACAACATATAGCTCATTGAGCTAATACTATTCCAAGATAATTATTTCAGGAAAGCTCAATGATTGGCATGGCATGGATGTGAAAGTGGAACCCTCAAAATGCTAAGGACAATGGATTGGCTCAAGCTCAAAAGCTCAAGACTCTTCATTTTATATTTTAGTGATCCAAGATCACATTGAGTCCATAGGAAAAGCCAATACTATTAAGGAGGGATGAGGTGTTGCTTAATGAGCCTCTTGCTTCATGTGCTTAGTGATATGCTCCAAAAACCCTCAGCTACTTTCCCATATCCACATATGACCTAAACTCTAAGCCAAACTCGGTCCTACCGATTCTTCCTATCCGGCGCCACCGAGTTTCACTTGTCATTAGCCACTGCCAAACCCTAGCAATTCGGTTCTACCGATAAGGATCTCGGTCCCACCGAGATGGGGTTGCAAACTCTCTGTTTCCCTTTCGTAACTTTTCGGTCCCACCGAAAGAGCGAATCGGTCCCACCGAGATTGCAATGTAAACTCAGTGTTTCCCTTTTGTAACTTTTCGGTCTCACCGAGTTCCACTCGGTCTCACCGAAAGAGCAAATCGGTCCCACCGAGTTTGCCTGACCAACTCTCTGGTTAGCTAATTACCAAATTCGGTCTCACCGAGTTTGTGTAATCGGTCTCACCGAGATTACGTTATGCCCAAACCCTAACCGTATCGGTCCTACCGAGTTGCATGTCAGTCCCACCGAAATTCCTAACGGTCACTAGGTTTACTATTTCGGTCAGACCGAGTTTATTGATTCGGTCCCACCGAGATTGGAAAACTGTGTAACTGTTGGATTTTGTGTGGAGGCTATATATACCCCTCCACCTCTTTCTCATTGAGTGAGAGAGCCATCAGAACACACACATCATTCCAACTCATATGTTCTGAGAGAGAACCACCTACTCATGTGTTGAGACCAAGACATTCCATTCCTACCATATGAATCTTGATCTCTAGCCTTCCCAAGTTGCTTTCCACTCAAATCTTCTTTCCACCAAATCCAAATCCTATGAGAAAGAGTTGAGTGTTGGGGAGACTATCATTTGAAGCACAAGAGCAAGGAGTTCATTACCTACACACCATTTGTTACTTCTTGGAGAGTGGTGTCTCCTAGATTGGCTAGGTGTCACTTGGGAGCCTCCGTCAAGATTGTGGAGTTGAACCAAGGAGTTTGTAAGGGCAAGGAGATCGCCTACTTCGTGAAGATATACCGCTAGTGAGGCAAGTCCTTCGTGGGCGATGGCCATGGTGGGATAGACAAGGTTGCTTCTTCGTGGACCCTTTGTGGGTGGTTGCTTCTTCGTGGACCCTTCGTGGGTGGAGCCCTTCGTGGACTCGCGCAACCGTTGCCCTTGGGTGGAGCCCTGTGTGGACTCGCGCAACCGTTACCCTTCGTGGGTTGAAGTCTCCATCAACGTGGATGTAGGATAGCACCACCTATCCGAACCACGGGAAAAACATCCGTGTCTCCAATAGCGTTTGAATTCTCCAAACCCTTCCCTTTATATTCTTGCAAGTTGCATGCTTTACTTTCCGCTGCCAATATACTCTTTGCATGCTTGCTTGAATTGTGTGATGATTGCTTGAATTGTCCTAAAATAGCTAAAATCTGCCAAGAACTAAAATTGGGAAAAGGTTAAGTTTTTATTTGGTCAAGTAGTCTAATCACCCCCCTCTAGACATACTTTTGATCCTACAGTTAGGGTTTGGGGCGGGGGCGCGGCTGGGCTGTCGGGCCTCGGGCAGCACTATTTAAAGGCCCGGCCAGGCGGAGTCCTGGCCGGTTATGGCCCAGAGTCGGTTCGGACTCTTTTTTTAAAATGATTACGCTCAGAAAAAAACAAAAGGAATACTAAACGGACTCCAAAAATCCTGAAATAAATTTTCTCCGGCTTCTAAAATCAAGCCGCACAGGATGAACATTTATTTGGAGTCTAAGTGCAATTTTGGAAAACGCACATTTTTCCTAAATTCAAATAAAATAGCAAATAAAACCAAAATAAAATCTTATTTGATTTTTTTATTAAATCCTTAATATTTCTTTATTTTGGGAAAGTCATTTTATTCCCTCTCTCATATTTTTGTAATAGAAATAATTGAAGATAAAATAAATAAAATCAAATGATCCTATTTTCAAAATTTGAGAAAACTCAAATATGAAAATAACGAAATCCCCAACTCTCTCCGAGGGTCCTTGAGTTGCATAGAATTTTCTAGGATCAACCAAATGCGATAAAATATGCTATGCATTGATGATCTAGTGTATAACACTCCAAATTGAAAATTTGGGATGTTACAAACCTACCCCCCTTAAGATGAATCTCGCCCTCGAGATTCGGGTTGGCTAGAAAATAGGTGAGGGTGGTCCTTCAACAAATCTTCCTATCGTTCCCAAGTGACTTCATCTTCCATGTGGTGGCTCCACTGAACTTTGCAAAACTTGATAACCTTGTTGCGGGTGACTCAACTGGCATACTCTAAAATTTTGACTGGTCTCTCCTCATAGGTCAAATCACTGTCCAACTGAATCGCTTCCAGTGGCACTGTATGTCTCAGCGGTATATCAGCCATTTCTGCGTGGCACTTCTTCAACTGGGAAACGTGGAACACGTCGTGAACTCCTGACAATCCTTCGGGCAATTCCAACTTATAGGCTACTTCTCCCATACGCTCCAAAACTTTGTATGGGCCTACAAAACGTGGCGCTAACTTTCCCTTAACTCCAAAGCGCTTAACTCCTCGAAGGGGAGATACTCGAAGATAAACTCGGTCTCCGACTTCGTAAACTGTCTCCTTGCGTTTAGAATCTGCGTAGCTCTTCTGCCTGGATTGAGCTACCTTGAGCCTATCGCGAATCAATTTCACTTTCTGTTTAGACTCCTTAATCAAATCTGGTCCAAACAACTGGCGGTCTCCAGCTTCATCCCACGACAATGGGGTCCTGCACCTCCTTCCGTACAAGGCTTCGAAAGGGGCCATCTTCAAACTGGATTGATAACTGTTGTTGTAAGAGAACTCTGCATATCGCAAATTCTCGTCCCAACTAGATCCATAATCTAGTGCACAAGCTCTCAGCATATCCTCCAAAATTTGGTTGACTCTCTCGGTCTGTCCATCTGTCTGCGGATGGAAAGCTGTACTAAACTCCAGTCTGGTACCCAAAGTTTCGTGCAACTGATTCCAGAACTTTGAGGTAAACTGGGTTCCTCTATCTGACACAATGCTCCTTGGAACTCCATGCAGACATACGATTCTGGTCATGTATATCTTTGCCAACTTTGCACTGGTATAGGTAGTCATCACTGGGATGAAATGAGATACCTTTGTCAAATGATCGACTACAACCCAAATCGAGTCATAGCCTGAACGAGTTCTAGGTAAACCCGTAATGAAATCCATACCTAACTTATCCCACTTCCATTCGGGTATCGGCAATGGTTGTAGCAATCCTGCTGGCTTCTGATGCTCTACCTTTACTCTCTGACATACATCACAAACTGCTACATACTCCGCAATATCCTTCTTCATTCCGGTCCACCAGAAAATATCCTTCAAATCCAGATACATCTTGGTATTTCTTGGGTGAATCGAATAGGGTGAATCATGGGCGTCTTGCAGAATTAACTTCCTGATCTCCGAATCATTAGGCACATAAACACGGTCTTCAAACCATAAGGTATCGTGCTCATCTTCACGAAATCCCTTAGCTTTTCCGTTGCTCATTTACTCCTTTATAGAGGCAACCTCCTTGTCAGTCTTCTGGGCGTCTCTGATCTTATCCATCAAAGTTGACTGGATCTCCAATGCTGCTACATAGCCTCTTGGTACTATTTCCAAACATAGCTCATGAAGGTTTTCTGCTAACTCCCTTGGTAAATCTCCCATCATTAGTGTGTTGACATGGCTCTTACGACTCAACGCGTCAGCTACTACATTAGCCTTTCCGGGGTGATAATGCAATCTCATATCATAATCCTTGATGAGTTCCAACCATCTCCTTTGCCTGATATTCAACTCCTTCTGCGTGAAAATATACTTCAAACTCTTGTGGTCCGTGTATACCTCACAATGATTTCCAATGAGAAAATGTCTCCAAGTCTTCAACGCATGCACTACGGCTGCTAACTCCAAATCATGTGTGGCATAATTCAACTCACGAGGCTTAAGCTGTCGTGAGGCATATGAAACAACTCTTCCTTCCTGGATAAGCACTGCTCCAAGTACTCGACATGAAGCGTCGCAATACACCTCATAATCCTTGGTCTGATCTGGCAAAATCAACACTGGTGATGTAACCAAACGTTTCTTCAACTCCTGGAAACTAGCCTCACATTCCTCAGTCCATATGAACTTGGTATCCTTTTTCAACAACTCCGTCATAGGCTTCACATTCTTCGAGAAATTTTCAATAAACCTCCGGTAGTATCCTGCAAGTCCAAGAAAACTTTGGATCTCTCCAACTGTTGTTGGTGCTTCCCAATTTGTCACGGTGTCAACCTTAGTGGGATCTACTGCTATACCTTCTCCGGATATAACGTGTCCGAGAAATCCAACTTCCTTCAACCAAAACTCACATTTGCTAAACTTGGCATATAATTGATGTTCTCTGAGCTTTCCAAGAACCAAACGCAAATGCTCCTTATGCTCCTCTTCATTCTTCGAGTAAACCAGGATATCATCAATGAACACTACGACGAACTTGTCCAAAAACTCCATAAACACTTTGTTCATCATGTTCATAAAATATGCAGGTGCGTTAGTCAGACCAAATGACATAACGGTATACTCGTATAGCCCATACCTGGTGGTAAAAGCCGTCTTAGGTATATCCTGTTCTCGAATCTTCAACTGGTGGTATCCTGATCGCAGATCGATCTTGGAAAATACCTTAGCTCCTTGCAATCGATCAAACATATCATTGATCATCGGTTACTTCATTCAATCCTCAATAATCAACAACCATCCTTAACGATCCATCCTTCTTCTCCACTAGAAGTACTGGCGAATATAACCCTTATCCAGTAACTCCTTAATCTGCTTCTTAATCTCCACCAAATCCTTTGTGGGCATCCTATATGGTCTCTTAGATATTGGCTTTGTGCCTGGAAAAAGCTCAATCATAAACTCAATATCTCTATCTGGTGGCATGCCTGGCAACTCTTCTGGAAATACATCAGGGAAATCCGTCACCACTGGTACTTCCTCCTGCACAACTCCTGTTAAACAATTTACTTGATTCCTTTTCGACACATGCCGGGATACATACTTGATCCTTCTCCCTTCTGGCATGGTAAGCAAAATTGACTTACTGGCACATTCAATATTTCCTTCGTACTTTGATAACCAATTCATGCCTTCACATCCAATCCTTGAGATTCCAATACTATTAGGTCTGAAGGAAATACGTAGTTGTTGGGGAACGTAGCATAATTTTAAAATTTTCTACGGATCACCAAGATCAATCTATGGAGTCATATAGCAACAAGGGAGAGGGGAGTGCATCTACATACCCTTGTAGATCGCGAGCGGAAGCGTTCAAGAGAACGGGGTTGATGGAGTCGTACTCGTCGTGATCCAAAACACCGATGACCGAGCGCCGAACGGACGGCACCTCCGCGTTCAACACACGTATGATTAGGGAAGATGTCTCCTCCTTCTTGATCCAGCAAGGGGAAGGAGAGGTTGATGGAGATCCAGCAGCACGACGACGTGGTGGTGGAAGCAGCGGTGATCTTGGCAGGGCTTCGCCAAGCTCCAACGAGAGAGAGAGAGAGAGGTGTTACGTGGGGAGAGGGAGGCGCCAGAGACTTAGTGCGGCTGCCCTCCCTCCCTCCCCCCACTATATATAGGGCCCCTAGGGGGTGCTGGCCCTAGGAGATCCAATCTCCAAGGGGGGTGGCGGCCAAGGGGGCTTGCCCCCCAAGTCAAGTGGGGCGCCCCCACCCCTAGGGTTTCCAACCCTAGGCGTAGGGAGAGGCCCATGGGGGGCGCACCAACCCACTAGGGGCTGGTTACCCTCCCACTTCAGCCCATGGGGCCCTCCGGGATAGGTGGCCCCACCCGGTGGACCCCCGGGACCCTTCCGGTGGTCCCGGTACAATACCGATTACCCCCGAAACTTTCCCGATGGCCGAAACTGGACTTCCTATATATAAATCTTCACCTCCAGAACTCCTCGTGACGTCCGGGATCTCATCTGGGACTCCGAACAACTTTCGGGCTACCGCATACTAATGTCTCTACAACCCTAGCGTCACCGAACCTTAAGTGTGTAGACCCTATGGGTTCAGGAGACACGCAGACATGACCGAGACGACTCTCCGGTCAATAACCAATAGCGGGATCTGGATACCCATGTTGGCTCCCACATGCTCCTCGATGATCTCATTGGATGAACCACGATGTCAAGGATTCAATCAATCCCGTATTCAATTCCCTTTGTCAATCGGTACGTTAATTGCCCGAGATTCGATCGTCGGTATCCCAATACCTCGTTCAACATGAGTACAAAAAATCTATTGCACAAGTCTCATAATAACAATGAGCACCGAAGAAAGGTATCGATGGGGGTACTATTTTCTTCGAAGATGCTTCTTACACTTCACGGTAATATAGCATAAGTTCCCTGAGCGCGCTTTGTCTGTTACAGCCTTATGGCCTGATTGCCTGGTTATTGGAAACACCGTCGATATTCTCGACCGATGGAGTACATAACACTTTGCGGTCCTTGACCGAAGAGGGAGAAGCTGACGGTCGGTTAAGACGCGTTTAAAGTTCGGTTGAACATAAATATGATATAAGTACTTCGGTACATGCAATCATTCTTCTACCCAAGTCACTTGGGGGCTCTTAAGTTTATTTGAGCCGTTTTATAATAAGTGTTCTTCTTCTTAGTCATTGCAAAGTTTTATTATTATTATTTATCACTCCTTTTTTTGACACAAGTGTGCGGTCACTAGCGGGGGAGCCTAATATCTCTCTCAAAGCCGCTAAAGTTTAGTTTGCTAAACTGGCCTGATGAGAAGTACTCCGCCCTCGAGATAGGAGGTTGAAGCCGTAGGCTGACCCGCTCGAAGTCTTGAGATAGGATGTATCATGTTAAAGCACGACAGAAGCACTTCTTTTCTCGTAGACCAACTTTCGGATTGGCACCGAACACTTGATATTGTTCGGACGTCATGTTTTTACTGACGTTTCTTGGTTTTCCAAGCTTTTTGGCACTTATGAACTATTTGTGCTTTTCCAGCATTAGTCTCGCAGTGCAACGCCGGACACCTTTAGGGATTCGGCAAAAACATTCTCAGATATTGCTATATATGCATCAGTTTCGAATTGTGTCTTCGGTCAATAGTTGGGTTTCCCGGCTCCTACACTTGCTTCCTACGTTCCATTTTGTTCGGCTAGGTGTACAAAGGGAGAACCACTGCGATTGTGCTTCCAGCTCACATGGTTAAGCACCTCAGTGGAGAAAGCCGAAAACTGACTTTCACAATAAGCGTAAACTGGTCAGCGATCCGATGACTATGTTAAATGATGGGCCATTCATAACATTGGCCGAAGTGTTTACGGCTTGACCCCAACTGTCGCCGAACACTACCGGGGGCTATTAACTGGCCTCCCAAACCAAATCCTCAATATTTTGCTCTTACATTAGAGCTGAGGTTTAATGATCATGCTTAGCATGACAACTCAAAGAAAGGAACCGATAGCGGGACTATTTTCTTTGGAAGACATTTCTTCTGTTAAACAGTAATATAACTCTCTGCGTACCTTTGTTTATAAAACCGTATGACCAGATTGCCTTGTTTGTTGTAAATCTTTGCCCTCATAAAGGCGTTATAAAGTAGGACAAACACTCCTCGGCTACTGGCCGAGGAGGTGGAAGCCGATGGTCGGTCAACAAAGTTTTGTACAATGCGGATCCGAGCATTAATGACGTAAAGTACTTGGATACATAGAGTCATTACACATAATTTGTGATTTTACTATGGATATTGATCCTTAATTCGGCCACCCGTGCCCGCATTAAGGCTCGGGGGCTACTGGGCTACGGGCTTATTATTTAAAAATATTAAATGGGCACATTGATCCCCTGATCTGGTGTTACCACCTGACCAGTGTCTCGGGGGCTACTGCATTGCTTGTCCAATGCAGAAAATTTTATGTGCAATATAGTTTCCGAGGAGATTTTGATCCTCGGGTTGGTCAGCCGCACCCAACCTGAGTCTCGAGGACTGAGCACACCGTTTTTAGTGTCCCGAAGTATTCTGCCGAGCTTGGACTTGATCCTCAGGCCGATTTTGCAAATCAACCTGAGTCTCAGCGGCTACTGGGATCAGCGGTCTTACGTCATCCTTCAGGTGCATCTCGGGTTTTAGACCGATACACACCTTGAGGGCTACTGGCTATATATATCGGCAGAGAATAAATTGCACCAATAAAAAATATTCACAAAAATCGGCCCACATTCGGGGTGGTGCACCACCTCGGATGCAGCCCGGCATAAAGCTCGGGCGCTAGTGGCTGGCTCCATAGAGGGCATTTCCGACATTAAGCTCGGCTAAACTCCTTCAAACTTCTTTGAACCAAGGTGATTTACGACACCTCGGATATAGTCCGGCGTTGGAGCTCGGATACAGTCTGGCGTTGGAGCTCGGATATACAGTCCGGCGTTGGAGCTCGGATACATAGTCCGGCGTTGGAGCTCGGATACATTCCGGCATTAGAGCTGGGAAGCGGTCCGGCGTTGGTGCTCGGTTGCAAAAGATACCTCGAATATAGTCCGGCGTTGGAGCTCGGACGCAAGAGGACGCTGCCGCTCGGGAACAACTTCAAACCCGAGGTGTGGCATAAAAATAACAAGGCATTGGTAAAGGCCGGAAACTTAAAGGGGATCCTCGGATACCCGACGTGTAAACTCGTCGAATGCATTTCGGCGATCCTCAAGATCGAAGATAAAGAAGATTTGTTGAACCAGTTTTCAAGACCGATGACCGAAGATGAAGAACAGTTCGGAAGAATCGAGGAGCGTCCCTAACTTGAAGACCGGTTCAGGGGGCTACTGACGGTGTCCTGGACTAGGGGGTACTCACCACGTCGTCTCCCGATCTATTAGATTGGGCCGAGGCCCCCCATGGCCGTATACTCATGGGCCAGTTCGGACAGCTGCCGCATACAAGGAAGATTCCACAAATACTTGGCGATCAAGACAAGGACTTCTCCCCACCGGCGTATTCGGCTAGGACTCTTGTTAACCTAGGCCTCTGGTGCATTATATAAACCAGGGCCAGGCAAGTCGATAGAACATACAACATACAATCATACCATAGGCTAGCTTCTAGGGTTTAGCCTCTCCGATCTCGTGGTAGATCTACTCTTGTACTACCCATATCATCAATATTAATCAAGCAGGACGTAGGGTTTTACCTCCATCAAGAGGGCCCGAACCTGGGTAAAACTTCGTGTCCCTTGCCTCCTGTTACCATCCGGCCTAGACGCACAGTTCGGGACCCCCTACCCGAGATCCGCCGGTTTTGACACCGACACCGTTCCTGCGCCACTCCGGCAAACTTGTACGTGGGATCCAGCTACCGGCTGTTCGAGGGAGATCGAACGAGGAGGAGACGAGTTACACGGACGCACTGCCCCAACTCTTCTTCCGCTGCACGACACTGTGCATCTAGTGGTAATGAAATGTGATCCATCTCCCGTAGCATGTTCTTGGTTGTTCTGCGCGTAGGAAAAAATTTAACTTGCAGTCGACGCACCCTACCGTAGATCCCAACAGTGGTATCAGAGCCTCTACTATAGGATTTGAACTTGGATCGTATGCATATTAGATATGTGGAGGCGGCAAATGAGATCTATTGTCGTTGATGAGATCGGCTGTGTGCGCGGTTGATGAGATCAACTGCACATGGGGATTGATGTGGCTATGTTTTCTGATGATCGGAGTCGGTGAGGTCATGACACAACCTACCCCTACCGGTCGGTATCCGCCATCGGGGTTAATAGTGAAACGTAAATCTGAATCGGGCTCGCGATGATCGATAAGATCAGTCAGATCGGAAAATTCGGCGTGATCGGAGTTCAAATGTGATCTGTGATTTCTAAAAACATCGGGCGCTGCCCGCACCCGCGAGGGGCGCTGGCCCTTCAAACCCCGCCCGATAACCGGCTAGCGGGACCGCCATGTGCGTAGCGCCTTGTATTTCATACACAGTCACTCAAACCGGTAGAATGCGATTCTATGCATAACTTTATTTTGCAGGGTTTGATGTGAATAGTATGGCTCATGTGTATGTGATGCATGTGTATAAATTATACATGGCTTGCATGTCATGTTTGTCAGCCGGCAGGAGCCAAAGTGATGTCATTATATTGTATAACGACCTGTGTGTCGACTTGTGACTCTATGTAAAATTCATTACTAGTTGTAGTAGTTGGATATAGAGATCAGGTTGGCGTCTTGGTGTTCCGGCATGACAAACAAGATGGAGTTTCTCGATGGTCATCGGAGTTGGAGCCGACCTGGAAGAATATCCATGAAGGAGCCATACTATTTCACTATATATGTTTTATTTGTGATTGTATGCTTCTTGTTTTCTATGTATGTTAGAATGATAGAAAGATCCCTCGTTAATATCAAGAAATTTTCCATTCCCTATGTTGCACCTTCGCACATCAAGTACGTCTCGTAGTGGGCTCATAAAATTGGGGTGCTGCTAGGTGTCCTTGAACTTAAGGGTTCGTGTTGGACACGGACATGCACTGCATCAGGTTAACTTGACAAGGCTATCAAAACGGTTTTGGGCCTTGTGGCAAAGAAGGTTGGGGGCGGGGTATGAGATACCTTCCCGACCGACAGGAGTCATATAGAGATACGATTAGCAAGGAGTTGCTTACCGGATAGGCATGTTGTCTAGCAGTGATGCTAAAGCTCACTAGTCGCTTGTGCTAGTCAGATCCTGAATCACTGAGAGTTTGCAGAAGGATGCCAACTTCAATGGGAGTATTTATATTTAAGGCTTGAATTACTCTACATAAACACATTGCTTAGTGATTGCATATTTTCTATTGTAGATCAATGGCACCACCTGCTCAACCCAACTTTGCATTGAAATCAATTCTGGAAAAGGATATACTGAATGGAACAAACTTTACCGCCTGGTATAGAAATCTGAGAATTGTTCTCAAGCATGATAAAAAGGAACAAGTTCTAGAGGATCCACTTCTAGAAGAACCTGCCGATAATGCTAGTGCCACAGCTAAGAATGCCTACCAGAAACTCGCTGATGAATCAACGGAGATCAGTTGTCTGATGCTGGCTTGTATGGAGCCTGATTTGCAACAACATTTCAAAAATGTTGAGGCTTACGATATGATCGAGAGTCTCAAGAGCATGTTTCAGACACATGCTAGGACCAAAAGGTTCAACGTCTGGCGATCCTTGATGGATTGCAAGCTGAAGGAAGGGGATCCATTGAGCCCACATGTGATTAAGATGATTGGATATGTGCAAGCTTTGGATTGTTTGGGCTTCCCGCTCTTGGATGAGCTGGCTACTGATGCAGTTCTGGGTTCTCTTCCGCCCAGCTATGGGATGTTCATCTCGAACTATCATATGCATGGCATGGATAAGAAGCTCACTGAATTGCATGGGATGCTCAAAGTGGCAGAGCAGGATATTAAGAAAGGCACACATCAAGTGTTGATGGTGCAGAAATTGGCTAAGTTCAAGAAGAGTTGGTCTAAGAAGAAGGCTAAGGCAAAGGGCATGGAGACGGTAACCTCCGCCGCTGCGTCGAAGTCTGGACCGGACTCAAAGACCATTTGCTATCATTGTAAGGAAACTGGTCACTGGAAGAGGAACTTTAGCAAGTGGCTTGTAGAGCGTGGAAAGAAGGCTGAAAATGCTTCTTCAGGCAAAGGTACACTTGTTGCATATGTTATAGACATTTACCTTGCTGACATACCTAGCAGCTCTTGGGTATTTGATACTGGATCGGTTGTTCATATTTGCAACTTGATGCAGGGGCTAGTAAGAACTAGGCGTGTGGCACAAGGGGAGATTGACATCAGGGTCAGCAACAAAGCAAGAGTTGTTGCGTTGGAAGTCGGCACGATGCAGTTCCAGCTTCCTTCTGGATTTATTTTGGAATTGAATAATTTTTATTACATTCCTGCACTTAGTCGGAACATTATTTTTGCCTCATGCTTGATGAGTCAGGGTTATGAATTCAATTTAATGGACAATGGTTGTTCGTTGTATTTGAATGGTATGTTCCACGAATATGCACCCATTGTTGATGGGCTATTTATATTGAATCTAGAACATGAACAGATCTATAACGTGAATGTCAATAGGCATAAGCCTAATGAGATAAATTCGACATACTTCTAGCATTGCCGGCTTGGACACATTAGTGTGAAACGCATGAAGAAGCTCCATGATGATGGGCTCCTAACTTCGCGCGACTTTGAGTCGTTCGAGACATGCGAATCATGCTTGCTCGGCAAGATGACTAAGTTTCCTTTTGCAAAGAGTTGCGAGAGGGCGTCCGAGGTATTGGAACTTATACATAGTGATGTGTGTGGTCCAATGAGCACAACTGCCAGAGGTGGCTATCAGTACTTCGTGACTTTTACCAACGACTTGAGTAGATATGGATATATCTATTTGATGAGGCACAAGTCGGAAACTTTTGAAAAGTTCAAAGAGTTTCATAACGAGGTTGAAAATCAGCTCGGCAAGACTACAAAACTTCTACGATCAGATCATGGAGGTGAGTACATGAGCCAGGAGTTTGATGATCATCTGAAAAGCCGAGGTATAGTACCTCAGCTCACACCTCCGAGTACGCCACAGAGAAATGGCGTGTCAGAACGGAGGAATATGACCTTGTTGGACATGGTCCAGTCAATGATGAGCAAATCGGATTTACCCTTGTCATTCTGGGGTTACGATCTAGAAACTACAACTTTCACACTTAACAGGGTACCATCAAAATCCATAGATAAGACACCACATGAGATGTGGACCGGGAAGACTCCCAGTTTGTCTTTTCTAAAGATTTGGGGTTGTGAAGCATTTGTCAAGTGACTTATGTCAGACAAGCTTACACCCAAGTCAGATAAATGCATATTCGTGGGATATCCGAGGGAAACCTTGGGATATAGCTTCTACAACCAGGAAGAGAACAAAGTGTTTGTTGCTAGGAACGGGGTTTTCCTTAACAAAGAGTTTCTCAGTCAGGAGGCCAGTGGGAGGACGGCCCGACTCGAAGAAATTCGAGTACCACTCGGGGATGGCTTGGCAGGTGATGAGATCATACCGGAGTCAGTCAGGGAACCCGTAGTGGAAGCGGCACCGGAACCACGGAGGTCGGAAAGATTGCGCAGAGTGCGTGATGTATTGTTGCTAGAAAGCAACGAGCCGACCACATATGCGGAAGCGATGGTGAGCCTGGATTCCGAGGCATGGCTGGAGGCCATGAGATCCGAGTTAAAGTCCATGGATGAAAATCAAGTCTGGGACTTGGTTGATCCGCCGCCTGGCGTAAAGGCCATTGACTGCAAATTGGTCTTTAAGAAGAAAACCGATGTGGATGGAAATGTTCAGATCCACAAAGCTTGGCTTGTCGCTAAAGGTTATGGACAAGTTCAAGGAATTGACTACGACGAGACTTACTCGCCGGTAGCGAAGCTGAAGTCGGTGAGGATCGTACTAGCTATAGCTGCATATTTTGATTACGAGATATGGCAGATGGATGCCAAAACGGCTTTCCTTCACGGAAATTTAACCGAGCACGTGTATATGATACAGCCCGAGGGTTTTGTCAATTCAACTAGCACTAGTAAAGTATGCAAGCTCAAGATATCCATTTATGGGTTGAGGCAGGCATCTCAGAGTTAGAACATTCATTTTGATGAGGTCGTCACTGGTCTCGGTTTCATCAAAAGCGATGAGGACGCTTGTTTATACAAGTAGTTAAGTGGGAGCTCGATTGTGTTTTTGATCTTCTATGTGGATGACATAATACTGATCGGAAATGATGTTTCGATGCTGAACTCGGTCAAGGAATCATTGAATGGCAAGTTCTCAATGAAGGACCTTGGTGAGGCAGTTTACATTTTAGGCATCAAGATCTATAGAGATAGATCGAGGAGGCTGCTCGGCTTGAGCCAAAGCACGTACATAGATAAAGTGTTGAAGCGGTTCAACATGAGTGAGGCCAAGAAAGGGTTCTTGCCTGTCTCATATGGTACAAGGCTAAGCGAGACTCAGAGTCCCTCGACATCTAATGAGCGAAGCAGGATGAGTTACATTTCGTATGCGGCAATTGGATCCATCATGTATGCCATGATATGTACACGGCCTGATGTTGCTTTTGCAATAAGCCTATCAAGTAACTGGGCAGCGGTAAAGACAATTTTGAAGTACCTGAAAAGGACTAAAGAGATGTTCCTAGTTTATGGAGGTGAGGAAAAGCTCATCGTAAGGGGTTACGCCAATGCTAGTTTCCAAACCGATAGAGATGATTGTCGATCACAGTCCGGATTCGTGTATGTCATGAACGGAGGAGCAGTGAGCTGGATGAGTTCCAAGCAAGATACGGTGGCCGATTCTACCATAGAAGCCGAATACATTGCGGCTTGTGAAGCTGCAAAGGAAGGTGTTTGGATCTGGAACTTTCTGGATAATCTTGGTATTTTCCCAGCCTCGGTAAAACTGTTGGACCTTTATTGTGATAATTCTGGTGCCATCGCACAAGCCAAGGAGCGAAGGGATCACCACAAGACCAGACACATAGATCGGAAATATCACCTGATATGAAAGATTGTAAAGAGTGGTGATGTTGAGTTATGCAAAATTCATACGGATGCAAATGTTGCAGATCCGTTGGCTAAGCCGCTTCCACAATCCAAGCATGAGGGGCACGTTAGAGCTATGGGCATTTGATGTCTATTTGATTGACTCTAGTGCAAGTGGGAGACTGTTGGAGATATGCCCTAGAGGTAATCATGTATGATGATATTTCCTATGTGTTTATGAATAAAGATAGTCCTTGGACATTATCAATGATGTGTATTAGCAAGCACGTGACTTGTTTGTGGGACTATACATTGTATGATGACTGTCCTAAAAGGTCCCTAGTCGAAAGGGCTATGTGGACGCGCAGCCGACTAGACTAGCATATGACACGGTCGATGGCTTGGTCTCACTAGCCATGGAGCATTGGAAGCTAACCGGATAATATGGACTTGGAAGGATCTGGTCGGATTCGACATAGTCGGATCCGAGTTGAGATAAGGTCTGAGTCGGACAGACCCAACTATGAGACGCAGCGATATGTCATCTGTGAGTCTCTAGTACAACATACGTTCTATGTCCTAAGACCTGAGCTGGCGCATGTACTCGGGATGGTGACAGACTTGCTTTGGGCCAACCAAACGCTACTCCGTGACTAGGTAGTTACAAAGGTAGGTTTCGGGCTTGTCTAGACCCATGCTGCGAGACATGGTCGAGCAAGATGGGATTTGCCCCTCCGATCAGGAGAGATATACTGTGGGCCCCTGTTGTGATCCGACTAGGATAAGCATGGCCATGCGACAAGGATTATGAGATAATCTGGTTTGTGGTCGGCATCACTGGAACGAGAAAGAGGTCGGGCTAGCACAAGGATGACAGACTCGCCTTGAGTCCGACAACATATATTGTGTGGCAAAAGGAATGGAAGTATGATGTACATGTTCGCCTAACCAGCTTCATAGTCTGCTTGGTGTTCGGCATGCCTTGCTAGGGGCCGCTACCAACCATGCAGTTCGGAGGTGATCCGAACTGCGACCAAGCCGGCTTGAACCTAAGGGGTCGCGCGCTTAAGGGAAGGAACCTACAAGGTCAGATCCGGGGACACTGGTCGGATGTGATCCGAGCTGTATTCGGATTGTGGTCGAGTAGAGTTATGGCCTTTAGGGTCCGTGCGAGGCCCAAGTGTTGAGCCTGCAACGGACGCCTATATAAAGTGGGGTGCGGCACACTCATGCAGTTGATCGCTTCAGCGCTGTCACTAGGGTTTGCATGTGTTGCAAATAGACACCTCTACTCGTCGTCGGTTGTGTGATCAGACCTAGCAGTCCGCCGCACGACGTTCCTCCTGCACGCGTGGATACCGTTAGAGGCGGTGCACCTGCGCCGCTCCGGCGAACTTGTACGTGGGATCCGGCGACCGGCTGTTCGAGGGAGATCGGACAAGGAGGAGACGAGTCACGCGGATGCGCTGCCCCAGCTCTTGTTCCGCTACACGGCACTGCGCATCTAGTGATAACGAACTGTGATCCATCTCCCATAGCATGTTCTTGTTTGTTCTGCGCGTAGGAAAAATTTTAACTTGCAGTCGACGCACCCTACCGTAGATCCCAACAAGGTGCGCCCTAGTGAGTTGTGGGCACTGTGGGCCCCCGTTTGCGTTGATTCCACCTCCTAAAAATCACATATATTCCAAAATAATTCTTCATAAATTTTTATCACGTTTGGACTTCGTTTGATACGGATTTTCTACAAAAAAAAACATGCAACAAACAGGAACTAGAACTGGGCACTGGATCAATAGGTTATTCCAATAAATCTTATAAATTGTTGCCAAAAAATATGTAAAAGTTGTATAATATTGGCATGAAACAATCAAAAATTATAGATACAATAGAGGTATCACAAATCACCGCTTCCCTCTGTGAAGGGACCTTCTATTTACTTTTATGTTGTGTCATCACCTTCTAAAATAAGCGCCAGAACCGGAGAGCACTACTGTCATGCTTATGCATTGTGTGTAGCTAATGTTGGGTGCATCATGACTGGATCTTTTCTACCATGAATTACAATGTTTAGTCGCCGCTTAAACTTTGGAGGTGCTCTACATTTATGTTCGCGGTCTCATAAAGGGCTAGTGAGATACCACTATTGTCATATTATATCATGGTTGTTTTGATAAAGTGTTGATGTTTGAGATATCTTATTATTGCTCGCTAGTTGATTATGTCATTGATATGAGTTAATATAATTTTTAAGAATTATAGTCGACATGGTTAGTTATAATATTGGCTGAAAACATGTGTGATGTTTAAGCTTATTTATGCAAACAAGAGCAAAATAGTTCGTAAAAGTTTTTCTTTTTCACATTCAATTTGTCAACTGAATTGCTTGAGGACAAGCAAAGGTTCAAGCTTGGGGAGTTGATACGTCTCCGTCGTATCTACTTTTCCTAACGCTTTCTGTCTTGTTTTGGACTCTAATTTGCATGATTTGGATGAAACTAACCCGGACTGACGCTGTTTTCAGCAGAACTACCATGGTGTTGTTTTTGTGCAGAAATAAAAGTTCTCGGTATGGAATGAAACTTTGAAAGGATTTTTTTATATAATAAAATAGAATTTATAGAGCCAAGAACCACCGGAGGGGGGCACCTCCCCTCCTAGCGCGCCCAGGTGGGTTGTCCCCACCTGGTGGCCCTGCAGACCCTGAAACCGACGCTATAAAATCCTATTTTTCTAGGAAAAAATCAAGGAGAAAGAATTATCGTGTTCCACGACACGGAGCCGCCGCCGTCTCCTGTTCTTCATCGGGAGGCCAGATCTGGAGTCCGTATGGGGCTCTAGAGAGGGGGATCTTCGATCTTTGTCATCACCAACCCTTCTCCATCGCCAATTCCATGATGCTCCCCACTGGGAGTGAGTAATTCCTTCGTAGGCCCGCTGGTCGGTGAGGAGTTGGATGAGATTCATCATGTAATCGAGTTAGTTTTGTAATGGCTTGATACCTAGTATCCACTATGCTCTGAGATTGATGTTGCTATGACTTTGCCATGCTTAATGCTTAACGTTTCTTACCTACGCCAAAACCACAACGTGATATGCCAATTTCTATTTACCCTTCATAAGGACCCTTTTCATCGAATCCGATCCGACTAAAGTGGGAGAGACAGACACCCACTAGCCACCTTATGCAACTAGTGCATGTCAGTCAGTGGAACCAGTCTCACGTAAGCGTACGTGTAAGGTCGGTCTGGGCCGCTTCATCCCACGATGCCGCCGAATCAAGATAAGACTAGTAACGGCAAGTAAATTGACAAAATAGACTCCCACAACAACTTGTGTTCTACTCGTGCATAGAAACTACGCATAGACCTAGCACATGATGCCACTATTGGGGAACATAGCAGAATTTTAAAATTTTCTATGCATCACCAAGATCAATCTATGGAGTCATCTAGCAACGAGGGAGAGGGGAGTGCATCTACATACCCTTGTAGATCGCGAGCGGAAGCGTTCAAGAGAACGGGGTTGATGGAGTCGTACTCGTCGTGATCCAAATCACCGATGACCGAGCGCCGAACGGACGGCACCTCCGCGTTCAACACACGTACGGTTAGGGAAGACGTATCCTCCTTCTTGATCCAGCAAGGGGAAGGAGAGGTTGATGGAGATCCAGCAGCACGACGGCGTGGTGGTGGAAGCAGCGGTGATCTCGGCAGGGCTTCGCCAAGCTCCAACGAGAGAGAGAGAGGTGTTACGTGGGGAGAGGGAGGCGCCAGAGACTTGGTGCGGCTGCCCTCCCTCCCCCCCCCCCACTATATATAGGGCCCCTAGGGGGGGCGCCGGCCCTAGGAGATCCAATCTCCAAGGGGGCGGTGGCCAAGGGGGCTTGCCCCCCAAGTCAAGTGGGGAGCCCCCACCCCTACGGTTTCCAACCCTAGGCGCAGGGGGAGGCCCATGGGGGTGCACCAGCCCACTAGGGGCTGGTTCCCCTCCCACTTCAGCCCATGGGGCCCTTCGGGATAGGTGGCCCCACCCGGTGGACCCCCGGGACCCTTCCCGTGGTCCCGGTACAATACCGATTACCCCTGAAACTTTCCCGATGGCCGAAACTGGACTTCCTATATATAAATCTTCACCTCTGGACCATTCTGGAACTCCCCGTGATGTCCGAGATCTCATCCGGGACTCCGAACAACTTTCGGGTTACCGCATACTAATGTCTCTACAACCCTAGCGTCACCGAACCTTAAGTGTGTAGACCCTACGGGTTTGGGAGACACGCAGACATGTCCGAGACAACTCTCCGGTCAATAACCAACAGAGGGATCTGGATACCCATGTTGGCTCCCACATGCTCCTCGATGATCTCATCGGATGAACCATGATGTCAAGGATTCAATCAATCCCGTATTCAATTCCCTTTGTCAATCGGTACGTTACTTGCCCGAGATTCGATCGTCGGTATCCCAATACCTCATTCAATCTCGTTACCGGCAAGTCACTTTACTCGTACCATAATGCATGATCCCATGACCAAACACTTGGTCACATTGAGCTCATTGTGATGATGCATTACCGAGAGGGCCCAGAGATACCTCTCCGTCATACGGAGTGACAAATCCCAGTCTCGATCCATGTCAACCCAACAGATACTTTCGGGGATACCTGTAGTATACCTTTATAGTCACCCAGTTACGTTGTGACGTTTGGTACACCCAAAGCACTCCTACGGCATCCGGGAGTTACACGATCTCATGGTCTAAGGAAATGATACTTGACATTGTAAAAGCTCTAGCAAACGAACTACATGATCTTGTGATATGCTTAGGATTGGGTCTTGTCCATCACATCATTCTCCTAATGATGTGATCCTGTTATCAATGACATCCAATGTCCATAGTCAGGAAACCGTGACTATCTATTGATCAACGAGCTAGTTAACTAGAGGCTCACTAGGGACATGTTATGGTCTATGTATTCACACATGTATTATGATTTCCGGATAACACAATTATAGCATGAACAATAGACAATTATCATGAACAAGGAAATATAATAATAATCATTTTATTATTGCCTCTAGGGCATATTTCCAACAGTCTCCCACTTGCACTAGAGTCAATAATCTAGTTACATTGTGATGAATCGAACACCCATAGAGTTCTGGTGTTCATCATGTTTTGCTCGCGGAAGAGGTTTAGTCAACGGATCTGCGACATTCAGATCCGTATGTACTTTGCAAATATCTATGTCTCCATCTTGAGAATTTTCACGAATGGAGTTGAAGCGACGCTTGATGTGCCTGGTCTTCTTGTGAAACCTGGGCTCCTTGGCAAGGGCAATAGCTCCAGTGTTGTCACATAAGAGAGTGACCGGCCCCGACGCATTGGGTATGACTCCTAGGTCGGTGATGAACTCCTTCATCCAGATTGCTTCATGCGCTGCCTCTGAGGCTGCCATGTACTCCGCTTCACATGTAGATCTCGCAAAGACGCTTTGCTTGCAACTGCACCAGCTTACTGCCCCACCATTCAAAATATACACGTATTCGGTTTGTGACTTTGAGTCATCCAGATCTGTGTCAAAGCTAGCGTCAATGTAACCCTTTACGACGAGCTCCTCGTCACCTCCATATACGAGAAACATATTCTTAGTCCTTTTCAGGTACTTTAGGATGTTCTTGACTGTTGTCCAGTGTTCCATGCCGGGATTACTTTGGTACCTTCCTACCAAACTTACGGCAAGGTTTACATCAGGTCTGGTACACAGCATGGCATACATGATAGACCCTATGGCTAAGGCATAGGGGACGACACTCATCTTTTATATATCTTCTGCCGTGGTCGGACATTGAGCTGAGCTCAATTTCACACCTTGCAATACAGGCAAGAACCCCTTCTTGGACTGATCCATATTGAACTTCTTCAATATCTTATCAAGGTATGTGCTTTGTGAAAGACCTATGAGGCATCTCAATCTATCTCTATAGATCTTGATGCCTAATATGTAAGCAGCTTCTCCACGGTCCTTCATTGAAAAACACTTATTCAAGTAGGCCTTAATGCTGTCCAAAAGTTCTATATCATTTCCCATCAAAAGTATGTCATCCACATATAATATGAGAAATGCTACAGAGCTCCCACTCACTTTCTTGTAAACGCAGGCTTCTCCATAAGTCTGCATAAACCCAAACGCTTTAATCATTTCATTAAAGCGAATGTTCCAACTCCGAGATGCTTGCACCAGCCCATAGATGGAGAGCTGGAGCTTGCATACCTTGTTAGCATTCTTAGGATCGACAAAACCTTCCGGCTGCATCATATACAATTCTTCCTTAAGAAAGCCATTAAGGAATGCCGTTTTGACGTCCATTTGCCATATCTCATAATCATAGTATGCGGCAATTGCTAACATGATTCGGACGGACTTCAGCTTCACTACGGGTGAGAAGGTCTCATCGTAGTCAACCCCTTGAACTTGTCGATAACCCTTAGCGACAAGTCGAGCCTTGTAGATGGTAACATTACCATCCGCGTCCGTCTTCTTCTTAAAGATCCATTTATTCTCTATCGCTCGCCGATCATCCGGCAAGTCTGTCAAAGTCCATACTTTGTTTTCATACATGGATTCTATCTCGGATTGCATGGCTTCAAGCCATTTGTTGGAATCTGGGCCCGCCATTGCTTCTTCATAGCTCGAAGGTTCACCATTGTCTAACAACATGATTTCCAGGACAGGGTTGCCATACCATTCTGGTGTGGAACGTATCCTTGTGGACCTTCGAAGTTCAGTAGCAACTTGATCCGAAGTACCTTGATCATCATCATTAACTTCCTCTCTAGTCGGTGCAGGCACCACAGGAACATCTTCCTGAGCTGCGCTACTTTCCGGTTCAAGAGAGAGTACTTCATCGAGTTCTACTTTCCTCCCACTTACTTCTCTCGAGAGAAACTCTTTCTCCAGAAAGGACCCGTTCTTGGCAACAAAGATCTTGCCTTCGGATCTGAGGTAGAAGGTATACCCAATGGTTTCCTTAGGGTATCCTATGAAGACGCATTTTTCCGACTTGGGTTCAAGCTTTTCGGGTTGAAGTTTCTTGACATAAGCATCGCATCCCCAAACTTTTAGAAACGACAGCTTAGGTTTCTTCCCAAACCATAATTCATACGGTGTCGTCTCAACGGATTTAGACGGTGCCCTATTTAAAGTGAATGTAGCTATCTCCAGAGTGTATCCCCAAAAAGATAGCGGTAAATCAGTGAGTGACATCATAGATCGCACCATATCCAATAGAGTGTGATTACGACGTTCGGATACACCGTTACGCTGAGGTGTTCCAGGCGGCGTGAGTTGTGAAACGATTCCACACTTCCTTAAGTGTGTACCAAATTCGTGACTTAAATATTCTCCCCCATGATCTGATCGTAAGAATTTTATCTTTCGGTCACGTTGATTCTCTACCTCATTCTGAAATTCCTTGAACTTTTCAAAGGTCTCAGACTTGTGTTTCATCAAATAGACATACCCATATCTACTTAAGTCATCAGTGAGAGTGAGAACATAATGATAGCCACCGCGAGCCTCAACGCTCATTGGACCGCACACATTAGTATGTATAATTTCCAATAAGTTGGTTGCTCACTCCATTGTTCCGGAGAACGGAGTCTTGGTCATTTTACCCATGAGGCATGGTTCGCACGTGTCAAATGATTCGAAATCAAGAGACTCCAAAAGTCCATCTGTATGGAGCTTCTCCATGCGTTTGACACCGATGTGACCAAGGCGGCAGTGCCACAGATATGTGGGACTATCATTATCAACCTTACATCTTTTGGTATTCACACTATGAATATGTGTAACATCACGTTCGAGATTCATTAAGAATAAACCATTGACCAGCGGGGCATGACCATAAAACATATCTCTCATATAAATAGAACAACCATTATTCTCGGATTTAAATGAGTAGCCATCTCGTATTAAACGAGATCCAGACACAATGTTCATGCTCAAAGCTGGCACTAAATAACAATTATTGAGGTTTAAAACTAATCCCGTAGGTAAATGTAGAGGTAGCGTGCCGACGGCGATCACATCGACCTTGGAACCATTCCCGACGCGCATCGTCACCTCGTCCTTCGCCAGCCTCCGCTTATTCCGCAGTTCCTGTTTTGAGTTAGAAATATGAGAAACCGCACCGGTATCAAATACCCAGGAGCTACTACGAGTACTGGTAAGGTACACATCAATTACATGTATATCACATATACCTTTAGTGTTGCCGGCCTTCTTGTCCGCTAAGTATTTGGGGCAGTTCCGCTTCCAGTGTCCCTTTCCCTTGCAATAAAAGCACTCAGTCTCAGGTTTGGGTCCATTCTTTGGCTTCTTCCCGGCAGCTTGCTTACCGGGCGCGGCAACCCCCTTGTCGTCCTTCTTGAAGTTCTTCTTACCCTTGCCTTTCTTGAAACTAGTGGTTTTATTGACCATCAACACTTGATGTTCCTTTTTGATTTCCACCTCCGCTGATTTCAGCATTGAAAATACTTCAGGAATAGTTTTCACCATCCCCTGCATATTGTAGTTCATCACAAAGCTCTTGTAGCTAGGTGGGAGCGACTGAAGGATTCTATCAATGACCGCCTCGTCCGGGAGGTTAATGTCCAGCTGGGACAAGCGGTTATGCAACACAGACATTTTGAGTATGTGCTCACTGACAGAACTATATTCCTCCATCTTACAACTGTAGAACTTGTCGGAGACTTCATATCTCTCGACCCGGGCATGAGCTTGGAAAACCATTTTCAGCTCTTCGAAATCTCATATGCTCCGTGTTGCTCAAAACGCTTTTGGAGCCCCGGTTCTAAGCTATAAAGCATGCCGCACTGAATGAGGGAGTAATCATCAGCACGTGACTGCCAAGCGTTCATAACGTCTAGGTTCTCTGGGATGGGTGCGTCACCTAGCAGTGCTTCTAGGACATATGCTTTCTTGGCAGCTATGAGGATGATCCTCAGGTTCCGGACCCAGTCCGTATAGTTGCTGCCATCATCTTTCAGCTTGGTTTTCTCTAGGAACGCGTTGAATTTGAGGTTGACATGAGCGTTGGCCATTTGATCTACAAGACATTTTGCAAAGGTGTTTAGACTAAGTTCATGATAATTAAGTTCATCTAATCAAATTATTTAATGAACTCCCACTCAGACAGACATCCCTCTAGTCATCTAAGTGATACATGATCCGAGTCAACTAGGTCGTGTCTGATCATCACGTGAGACGGACTAGTCATCATCGGTGAACATCTTCATGTTGATCGTATCTTCTATACGCCTCATGTTCGACCTTTCGGTCTTCCATGTTGCGAGGCCATGTCTATACATGCTAGGCTCGTCAAGTCAACCTAAGTGTATTGCGTGTGTAAATCTGGCTTACACCCGTTGTATTCGAACGTTAGAATCTATCACACCCGATCATCACGTGGTGCTTCGAAACAACGAACCTTCGCAACGGTGCACAGTTAGGGGGAACACTTTCTTGAAATTATTGTGAGGGGTCATCTTATTTAAGCTACCGTCGTTCTAAGCAAATAAGATGTAAAACATGATAAACATCACATGCAATCAAATAGTGACAGGATATGGCCAATATCATGTTGCTCCTTTTGATCTCCATCTTCGGGGCGTCATGATCATCATCATCACCGGCATGACACCATGATCTCCATCATCATGATCTCCATCATCGTGTCTTCATGAAGTTGTCTCGTCATCTATTACTTCTACTACTATGGCTAACGGTTTAGCAATAAAGTAAAGTAATTACATGACGTTTATGTTGACGCGCAGGTCATAAATAAATTAAGACAACTCCTATGGCTCCTGCCGGTTATCATACTCATCGACATGCAAGTCGTGATTCCAATTACAAGAACATAATCAATCTCATACATCACATATATCATTCATCACATCCTTTTGGCCATATCACATCACATGGCACATGCTGCAAAAACAAGTTAGACGTCCTCTAATTGTTGTTGCAAGTTTTTTATGTGGCTGCTATAGGTTTCTAGCAAGAACGTTTCTTACCTACGCCAAAACCACAACGTGATATGCCAATTTCTATTTACCCTTCATAAGGACCCTTTTCATCGAATCCGATCCGACTAAAGTGGGAGAGACAGACACCCGCTAGCCACCTTATGCAACTAGTGCATGTCAGTCGGTGGAACCAGTCTCACGTAAGCGTACGTGTAAGGTCGGTCTGGGCCGCTTCATCCCATGATGCCGCCGAATCAAGATAAGACTAGTAACGGCAAGTAAATTGACAAAATCAACTCCCACAACAACTTGTGTTCTACTCGTGCATAGAAACTACGCATAGACCTAGCTCATGATGCCATTGTTGGGGAACGTAGCAGAATTTTAAAATTTTCTACGCATCACCAAGATCAATCTATGGAGTCATCTAGCAACGAGGGAGAGGGGAGTGCATCTACATACCCTTGTAGATCGCGAGCGGAAGCGTTCAAGAGAACGGGGTTGATGGAGTCGTACTCGTCGTGATCCAAATCACCGATGACCTAGCGCCGAACGGACGACACCTCCACGTTCAACACACGTATGGTTAGGGAAGACATCTCCTCCTTCTTAATCCAGCAAGGGGAAGGAGAGGTTGATGGAGATCCAGCAGCACGACGGCGTGGTGGTGGAAGCAGCGGTGATCTCGGCAGGGCTTCGCCAAGCTCCAACGAGAGAGAGAGAGAGAGAGGTGTTACATGGGGAGAGGGAGGCGCCAGAGACTTGGTGCGGCTGCCCTCCCCCCCACTATATATAGGGCCCGTAGGGGGGCGCCGGCCCTAGGAGATCCAATCTCCAAGGGGGCGGCGGCCAAGGGGGCTTGCCCCCCAAGTCAAGTGGGGAGCCCCCACCCCTAGGGTTTCCAACCCTAGGCGCAGGGGGAGGCCCATGGGGGTGCACCAGCCCACTAGGGGCTGGTTCCCCTCCCACTTCAGCCCATGGGGCCCTTCGGGATAGGAGGCCCCACCCGGTGGACCCCCGGAACCCTTCCGGTGGTCCCGGTACAATACCGATTACCCCTGAAACTTTCCCGATGGCCGAAACTGGACTTCCTATATATAAATCTTCACCTCTGGACCATTCCGGAACTCCTCATGATGTCCGGGATCTCATCCGGGACTCCCAAAAACTTTCGGGCTACCGCATACTAATGTCTCTACAACCCTAGCGTCACCGAACCTTAAGTGTGTAGACCCTACGGGTTCGGGAGACACGCAGACATGACCGAGACGACTCTCCGGTCAATAACCAACAGCGGGATCTGGATACCCATGTTGGCTCCCACATGCTCCTTGATGATCTCATCGGATGAACCACGATGTCAAGGATTCAATCAATCCCGTATTCAATTCCCTTTGTCAATCGGTACGTTACTTGCCCGAGATTCGATCGTCGGTATCCCAATACCTCGTTCAATCTCATTACCGGCAAGTCACTTTACTCGTACCGTAATGCATGATCCCGTGACCAAACACTTGGTCACATTGAGCTCATTGTGATGATGCATTACCGAGTGGGCCCAGAGATACCTCTCCATCATACGGAGTGACAAATCCCAGTCTCGATCCGTGTCAACCCAACAGATACTTTCGGGGATACCTGTAGTATACCTTTATAGTCACCCAGTTACGTTGTGACGTTTGGTACACCCAAAGCACTCCTACGGCATCCGGGAGTTACACGATCTCATGGTCTAAGGAAATGATACTTGACATTGTAAAAGCTCTAGCAAACGAACTACATGATCTTGTGATATGCTTAGGATTGGGTCTTGTCCATCACATCATTCTCCTAATGATGTGATCCCGTTATCAATGACATCCAATGTCCATAGTCAGGAAATCGTGACTATCTATTGATCAACGAGCTAGTTAACTAGAGGCTCGCTAGGGACATGTTATGGTCTATGTATTCACAAATGTATTATGATTTCCGGATAACACAATTATAGCATGAACAGTAGACAATTATCATGAACAAGGAAATATAATAATAATCATTTTATTATTGCCTCTAGGGCATATTTCCAACAGTAGTTACCAATCCTTAATGGTAACCGATCACACCATAGACTAGCCATATACTCTGCTCCAGGCGAGGTTACTAACATGGGTGATCTAAGGGCTTGGGTTGGTAGTTTATACTTATCCACAAATCCCTTTGATATGTATGAATGCGATGCACCAGTATCAAAAAGAACGAGTGCAGTAAATGACTTAAACAAAAACTTACCGATTACGGCATCCAGCTGCTCTTCAACCTCCTCCACATTAACATGGTTCACCTGTCCCCTATTGAAAGGGTTCGGCTTCTTCCCAGAGCTTCCATTGCCATTCCCATTCTGGGATTCAGGACATTCATTGGCATAATGTTCGGTCTTCTGGCACTTAAAGCAAGTGACTTGGCTCAGGTCTCTCTTGGCAGGGGTCGATGGGTTGGTGCGGTTCTGGCCGTTGCTTCCTCCATTCCCATTACCATTCTTAGTGCCATTGTGATTGTGCGAGCTACCTCCTCCACGGGTATGCTGAAAATGTCCTCCCGGTCTAGGGGTAAAACGTGGCTTCTGCTGAGCTCCTGAATTGTTCTTTCCTTGTCCATACTTCCTCTTGCGATTCTCAATCTGCTGTTGCTTCCCTTCAATCATGAGAGCACGATCTACCAACTCCTGGTAGTTGTTGAAGGTCGCTACCATCAACTGCATGCTCAACTCATCATTCAGTCCTTCTAGAAACTTCTCTTGATTAGCTGCATCCATAGCACCGTCATCTGGGGCATAACGGGCTAACTTACTAAAGTCCTCCACATACTGGCCAACTGTCCGTCCTCCTTGGCGCAAGTTGCGAAACTCTCGCTTCTTCATGGCCATAGCTCCTGCTGAAACATGGGCAGTACGGAAAGCCTGCTGGAACTGGTCCCATGTGACAGTGTCGACAGGGAAAGTGGCTATGAAATTCTCCCACCATGATGCTGTGGGTCCTTCCAGTTGATGTGTGGCAAACTTCACCTTTTCCGCATCTGTGCATCTTGCCGTGGTCAACTCCCTTGTTGTCTTGCAGAGCCAATCATCTGCTACTATCGGTTCGGTGCTACTGGAAAACACCGGCGAATTCAGCCTAAGAAAACGGGCTAAGTGATCAACAGGTGGTGGTGGTGGTGGTGGGTTGTTGTTGTTCCCCTGATTCTGATTCAGGACTAGCAACAGCATCAATGTGTTCTGCTGCTGGATCAACTGGGTGAGCTCCGGTGGGAAGGTAAATCCAGGGTCACGTCACGGAGGCATCTGAGGGTTTAGAAAAGATGAGATTTAAGAATAGAGGGGTCTAAAGAGAAAACACTACCCATATGCACATGAGGCAAAAGCAAACAATTCACTTCATTCAATCAAACAAACAAGGGCATACAATCGATCTAACTATCGCAAAAGTGCTCGGACTACTATATTTACATGGTGGACTACTACTACTGATGGGGTGGTCTACTAAAAATATTCTTCGGTTGCAGACTCCATGATATTTGCTCCTGCTTCATCCACATAGTCATCATCGCTATCATCTGGATCCGAGTCGGTGTCGTCGATGATGATGTAGTCTTCCGGGCGAATCTCCTTGGGTTCTTTGTATTCTTCTACTGGTGTAGGGCCTCCCATAAATATTCCAATCTTCTTGATCAGATCGTCATTCTTCTCCACTAATACTTCGATTTCCTCTTCATAATCTTCACGTGTAGCCTTGAGTTCCTCCTCCAGTTCCTTGATTCTTGCCCTCGCCTTCTTCAGATCTATCATGTCGGCGCACATCTGGTTCTCATGTCGTCGTATGTGCTGGTTTAACTCCTGGATAAAAGCAGCAACTGATCTATCCTTCCTGGTGCTGATCTTCTCCCAGTGCTCATCTCGGCGCCCACAAATCTGGTAGATAGTATCCTTGAGATCATTGCAGTAAACTTCTCCAATGCGTCCCATGGCGATGTGAGCTGCCATGCTCTTTCCTAGACTCCAAGTTGGTGCATCAAAAGAAAACTCTATGGGCTCAGTGACTGGCATGAACGTCCTTCCTGGAACTTGAACTTGAATCATCCAGCGCTCTTCTTCCGGTAGAGTGGCGTTGTAGGTTCCGGTGAAGATTGGTACTCCTATGTTCAGGTATCTAGTGACTTCCTTCAAATGACGTCCAAAGGGTGTATCTTCATCCGGTTGTGTGAACTTGATCCTTGAATCCTCCATCCTAAAAGAGTAGAAAAGATGAGAGGTCAGAATGAGAAGAATGAGTAGTGATCTAGGTCTTTCTTAGTGGTCGTGTCCTATAGTCAGCGTGTGCTCTGATACCATCTTATAGGGACCAGACCTCAAACGGTCCAATCTCTATGCTCAGGTGTCATCCCTGGATCAGTAATGATGACACCACAAAGTACTTGAAGGATTTATAACAGAGTAGCAATCACACACTTATTACATCGAGTGTCTCAAGAGAGAGCTTAATACAATAAATATGGCTTAAGGCCATCTAATAAAGATAACAGCGGAAGGCTTGGAAGGTAAGTGAGTCCATCAACTCCAACGGCATCACTGAGTATAGAACCACGGCCTAAAAGCACCTTAATCGTTGTCTGAAAAGTCTGCAACATTAACATTACAACCCGAAACGGGTCAACACATGGAATATGCTAGCAATGTAACACATAGAGAGTAATGGAATGAAATAGGTTGTACTATATGCATATTTGGCTGGTGGAAAGCTCTATGGTTACAGTTTTTGCGTAAAGCCAATTTTTCCCTACTGCAAAGGAATAAATTTTATTTAACTATCATGGTAGTTGTTAAACATTGAGAATGGTTGACCGCATTCTCAATCCCAATTAAGCATCATCATTAAACAAAACCCGACAAGTTAATTTTAGAGTAACATGATGAGATTCACATGATAATCCAAGTACTAGATACTCAAGATGTCCATAACCGGGGACACGGCTAACCATGATTAGTTTATACACTCTGCAGAGGTTTGTGCACTTTTCCCCACAAGACTCCATCTCCTCCGTTGGATTTCTCGCACTACAAGGTGTTTGAGAAACGGATGACCGAGGCATAGTCTTTCAGAAGCGCTAGCACCTTACGAACGGGTAGATCGTACCAACCTACATCCCCTACATCTGCTAGTCTACCACTATAAGAGTTCGCATGACTTAGTCAACTATGCTAGAGCCCATAGTAGCTTGTGGCTGCACACGGAAGTTTCTAGCATGAATAATCGCATGATCCCTTTGAGCCTGGGTGGCGGTCCAAAAGAAAACAGGCAATCGCTGAAATACCTAGGTGCCTCAATCCACCTAGATGTGTATTTAAGTTGCCACCTTAGATAAACCATTAATTTAACAATCTCACATCTATCATGGATACACTCACCCAATCCACGTCTACTAGCATAGCATGGCATAATAAGCAAACCTAGAAGTAACTCCCAAAGGTTTGATAATAACAGGTAATAGGTACTACCTCAACTACTTCCCAAACTTACAATTTAATTAGATCCTAATCATGCAATGTGTGAGGATTGATCTAATGCAATAAAACTGGGTTGTAGGAGGTATGATCAAAGTGTTACTTGCCTTGCTGATGATCCGCAAAACCTAGCGATTCGAAGTAGCAAGCGGCGCACTTCGGGTACTCTATCGCAAACAAACAAGCATACAATAAGTACTCAACTAATGCACAGGTAAAACTCAAATAAGAGATATAACCAGAAAGTTCAACTTAAGAACTCCGGTTGGCAAAAAGAATCAAATCCAACGAAGCAACGAAAGACAAACAGCAAAAGAAACAAGCTTCGTTTACTATTCTGGATCTAGGGAAATTTTTACAGTGGCAAAAACTTGTTTGAGTTGGTTAAACGGAAAGAGGGTTTCGAGACGAAACTCCGGGCGCTAGAATCGCCTGATTCCGATAAACGAGCGAAAAGTTATACTAGAACGAAAAACGGATCAGGAATCGCGATCAGAAAAATCACGGATTTCATCCGAGAAAAAGAAAAACGACGAACAGATTAACGAATGAGCGTTCGTTATCTGGACCTAAATGAAGAACGCGTTCGTTAAAACGAATGAACAGGCGAACGCTCGCTAAATAAATAAACCGGAAAAACCAATCTATTTAAAAAATGAAACTAAAAAAACCAAACGAAACCGACGGAAAACCGATCGGTTTTCTAAATAAACCGGCAGCGAGATCTACCTCCAGCGGTGGCGGATCCGGCGGTCCGGCGAGGCGGCGCGGCGGCGGCGACGCTCTAGGGTTACGGTTTGGGGCGCGGGCGCGGCTGGGCTGTCGGGCCTCGGGCGGCACTATTTAAAGGCCCGGCCAGGCGGAGTCCTGGCCGGTTACGGCCCATAGTCGGTTCGGACTCTCTTTTAAAAAAAATTATGCTCAGAAAAAAACAAAAGGAATACTAAACGGTCTCCAAAAATCCCGAAATAAATTTTCCCCGGCTTCTAAAATCAAGCCGCACAGGATGAACATTCATTTGGGGCCTAAATGCAATTCTGAAAAACACACATTTTTCCTAAATTCAAATAAAATAGCAAATAAAACCAAAATAAAATCTTATTTGATTTTTTTATCAAATCCTCAATATTTCTTTATTTTGGGAAAGTCATTTTATTCCCTCTCTCATATTTTTGTAATAGAAATAATTGAAGATAAAATAAATCAAATCAAATGATCCTATTTTCAAAATTTGAGAAAACTCAAATATGAAAATAACGAAATCTCCAACTCTCTCTCTGAGGGTCCTTTAGTGTGTAGAATTTTCTAGGATCAACCAAAATGCGGTAAAATATGCTATGCAATGATGATCTAGTGTATAACATTCCAAATTAAAAATTTGGGATGTTACATAAATAATTTATCTAGCCTCTGTTTTGGTTGTGTTTTGTGTTTAATTAGTGTTTGTGCCAAGTAGAACCGTTGGGAAGACTTGGGGAAAGTCTTTTTAATCTTGCTGTAAAAAACAGATACTTTAGCGCTCATGAGAACTGCTGCCATTTTTATTTGGAAAGTGCTATTTAGTTAATTCTTTATGCGGATGATTATAGATAAATTCCTCACGTCCAGCAATTTATTTTAGAATTTTTGGGGTTCCAGAACTTGCGTTAGCTGCAGATTACTACAGGCTATTCTGTTTTTGATAGATTCTGTTTTCCGTGTGTTGTTTGGTTATTTTGATGAATCTATGGATAGTAAAATAGTTTATAAACCATAGAGAAGTTGGAATACAGTAGGTTTAACACCAATATAAATAAAGAATGAGTTCATTACAGTACTTTGAAGTGGTGTTTTGTCTTCTTTCGCTAACGGAGCTCACGAGATTTTTCTACTTTAAGTTTTGTGTTGTGAAGTTTTCAAGTTTTGGGTAAAGATTTGATGGATTATGGAACAAGTAGTGGCAAGAGCCTAAGCTTGGGGATGCCCATGGCACCCCAAGATAATCTAAGGACACCTAAAAGCCAAAGCTTGGGGATGCCCCGAAAGGCATCCCCTCTTTCGTCTACTTCTATCGGTAACTTTACTTGGAGCTATATTTTTATTTACCACATGATATGTGTTTTGCTTGGAGCGTATTATTTGAGTCTTTATTTGTTAGTTTTCCACAATCATCCTTGCTGCACACGCCTTTTTGAGAGAGAGAGACATGATTCGGAAATTGTTAGAATACTCTATGTGCTTCACTTATATCTTTTGAGTTATATAGTTTTTGCTCTAGTGCTTCACTTATATCTTTTAGAGCATGATGGTGGATTTGTTTTATAGAAACTTTTGTTCTCTCATGCTTCACTTAGATTATTTTGAGAGTCCTACAAAACAACATGGTAATTTGCTTTAATTATTTTAGGCATTCAAGATTAATAAAAAAATAATTCTTATGAGTATATTGAATACTATGAGAAGTTTGAAACTTGATAATTGTTTTGAGATATGGAGATGGTGATATTAGAGTCGTGCTAGTTGAGTAGTTGTGAATTTGAGAAATGCTTGTGTTGAAGTTTGTGATTCCCGTAGCATGCACGTATGGTGAACCGTTATGTTAAGAAGTCGGAGCATGATGTATTTATTGATTGTCCTCCTTATGAGTGGCGGTCGGGGACGAGTGATGGTCTTTTCCTACCAATCTATCCCCCTAGGAGCATGTGTGTGGTACTTTGCTTCGATAACTAATAGAATTTTGCAAAAAGTATGTGAGTTATTTGTGACTAATGTTGAGTCCATGGATTATATGCACTCTCACCCTTCCACCATTGCTAGCCTCTCTAATGCCGCGCACCTTTCGCCGGTATCATACACCCACCATATACCTTCCTCAAAACAGCCATCATACCTACCTATCATGGCATTTCCATAGGCATTCCGAGATATATTGCCATGCAACTTTCCGCCGTTCCGTTTACTATGACACGCTCCATCATTGTCATATTGCTTCGCATGATCATGTAGTTGACATTTTAGTTGTGGCAAAGCCACCGTTCATAATTCTTTCATATAAGAAACTCATGCATCATTTCTATCCCGGTATACCGCCGGAGGCATTCGTATAGAGTCATACTTTGTTCTAGTATCAAGTTGTAATCATTGAGTTGTAAATAAATAGAAGTGTGATGATGATCATTCATAGAGTATTGTCCCAAAAAAAGAGAAAGGCCCAAAAAAGAAGGCCCAAAAAAAGAATAAATAAATAAATAAAAAGGGGCAATACTACTATCCTTTTTTTCCACTCTTTTGCTTCAAAGTAGCACCATGATCTTCATGATAGAGGGTCTCCTATGTTATCACTTTCATATACTAGTGGGAATTTTTCATTATAGAACTTGGCTTGTATATTCCAACGATTGGCTTCCTCAAAATGCCCTAGGTCTTCGTGAGCAAGCAAGTTGGATGCACACCCACTTAGTTCTTTTTGTTGAGCTTTCATATACTTATAGCTCTAGTGCATATGTTGCATGGCAATCCCTACTCACTCACATTGATATCTATTAATGGGCATCTCCATAGCACGTTGATACGCCTAGTTGATGTGAGACTATCTTCTCCCTTTTTGTCTTCTCCACAACCACCATTCTATTCCACATATAGTGCTATGTCCATGGCTCATGCTCATGTATTGCGTGAAGATTGAAAAAGTTTGAGAACACCAAAATTATGAAACAATTGCTTGGCTTGTCATCGGGGTTGTGCATGATTTAAATACTTTGTGTGGTGAAGATGGAGCATAGCGAGACTGTATGATTTTGTAGGGATAATTTCTTTGGCCATGTTATTTTGAAGAAACATAATTTCTTAGTTAGTATGCTCGAAGTATTATTATTTCTATGTCAATATTGAACTTTTATCTTGAATCTTTTGCATCTGAATATTCATACCACAATTAAGAGAATTACATTGAAATTATGCCAAGTAGCATTCCACATCAAAAATTCTGTTTTTATCATTTACCTACTCGAGGACGAGCAGGAATTAAGCTTGGGGATGATTGATACGTCTCCAATGTATCTATAATTTTTTATTGTTCCATGCTATATTATATCCTGTTTTGGACATTATTTGGCTTTATTATACATTTTTATATTATTTTTGGGACTAACCTATTAACCGGAGGCCCAGCCCAGAATTGTTATTTTTTGCCTATTTTAGAGTTTCGCAGAAAAATAATATCAAACGGAGTCCAAACGGAATGAAACCTTCGGGAACGTGATTTTTTGGAACGAGCGTGATCCAGAGGACTTGGACCCTACGTCAAGACATCAACCAGGAAGGCACAAGGTAGGGGGCGCCTACCCCCCCCCCCAGGCGCGCCCTCCTCCCTCGTGGGGCCCACGTTGCTCCACCGACATACTCCTTCCTCCTATATATACCTACGTACCCCCAAACTACCAGATACGGAGCAAAAACCCTAATTCCACCGCCGTTACTTTCTGTATCCACGAGATCCCATCTTGGGGCCTTTTCCGGAGCTCCGCCGGAGGGGGCATCAATCATGGAGGGCTTCTACATCAACACCATAGCCCCTCCGATGAAGTGTGAGTAGTTTACTTCAGACCTTCGGGTCCATAGTTATTAGCTAGATGGCTTCTTCTCTCTTTTTGGATCTCAATACAAAGTTCTCCCCCTCTCTTGTGGAGATCTATTCGATGTAATCTTCTTTTGCGGTGTGCTTGTTGAGACCGATGAATTGTGGGTTTATGATCAAGTTTATCTATGAACAATATTTGAATCTTCTCTGAATTCTTATATGTATGATTAGTTATCTTTGCAAGTCTCTTTGAATTATCAGTTTGGTTTGGCCTACTAGATTGATCTTTCTTGCAATGGGAGAAGTGCTTAGCTTTGGGTTCAATCTTGCGGTGTCCTTTCCCAGTGACAGTAGGGGCAGCAAGGCACGTATTGTATTGTTGCCATCGAGGATAACAAGATGGGGTTTATATCATATTGCATGAGTTTATGCCTCTACATCATGTCATCTTGCTTAAAGTGTTACTCTGTTCTCTTGAACTTAATACTCTAGATGCATGTTGGATAGCGGTCGATGTGTGGAGTAATAGTAGTAGATGCAGGCAGGAGTCGGTCTACTTGTCTCGGACATGATGCCTATATACATGAACATACCTAGATATTCTCATAACTATGCTCAATTCTGTCAATTGCTCAATAGTAATTTGTTTACCCACCGTAATACTTATGCTCTCGAGAGAAGCCTCTAGTGAATGGCCCACGGGCCTATTTTCCATCATATTAATCTTCCAATACTTAGTTATTTCCTTTGCCATTTATTTTACTTGCATCTTTATTTCTCTTTATCATAAAAATACCAAAAATATTATCTTATCATATCTATCAGATCTCACTCTCGTAGGTGACCGTGAAGGGATTAACAACCCCTTTATCGCGTTGGTTGCGAGGAATTTATTTGTTTGTGTAGGTGCGAGGGACTCGTGCGTGGCCTCCTACTGGATTGATACCTTGGTTCTCAAAAACTGAGGGAAATACTTACGCTGCTCTGCTGCATCACCCTTTCCTCTTCAAGGGAAAACCAACGCAGTGCTCAAGAGGTAGCAAGCCTCCTTTTGTGCAGCGGCAAGATCGAGGTCCTTTTTTGCCTGAGCCTGCTTCATTTTCTCTGAAAGATATGTACTCGGATCAGACAGAAGAACGAGGAGATGACTTGTGAGTCGGCCAAGATAAACAATCGACCAGTTGTTACCTTCCATACCGGCTGTCTCATCTTTGGCCTTCTGCAAGTTCTGCTTAGCCAGCTCCAAGTCAAGATTGAGTTGTCTCTGCTTCTCCTCGAATTCGGAAAATTTGGAGATGAGCTCACAAGATTTCTGAAGTCAATAAATGTTACATCAGTGAACAGAATTAAAGGTTATTCACTCCTGAGTGAAAAGAATTCTCAGACTACTGCCGAATCAAACATTCGACAATAGTCTCGGTGAGGGAGTCCTGGATTAGGGGGTATCCGGACAGCCGGATTATATCCTTTGGCCGGACTGTTGGACTATGAAGATACAAGATTGAAGACTTCGTCCCGTGTCCGGATAGGACTCTACTTGGCGTGGAAGGCAAGCTTGGCAATACGGAGATATAGATCTCCTTCCTTCTAACCGACTCTATGTAACCCTAGCCCCCTCCGGTGTCTATATAAACCAGAGGGTTTAGTCCGTAGGACCAACAACAACAATCATACCATAGGCTAGCTTCTAGGGTTTAGCCTCTCTGATCTCGTGGTAGATCAACTCTTGTATTACTCATATTATCAAGAACAATCAAGCAGGACGTAGGGTATTACCTCCATCAAGAGGGCCCGAACCTGGGTAAACATCGTGTCCCCTGCCTCCTGTTACCATCCGCCTTAGACGCACAGTTCGGGATCCCCTACCCGAGATCCGCCGGTTTTGACACCGACATTGGTGCTTTCATTGAGAGTTCCTCTGTGTCATCATCGTTAGGCTTGATGGCTCCTTCAATCATCGATAGCGATGCAGTCCAGGGTGAGACTTTTCTCCCCAGACAGATCTTTGTATTTGGCGACTTCGCACTGCGGGCCAACTCGCTTGGCCATCTGGAGCAGATCAAGAGTTACGCCCCTGGCCACCAGGTCAGGTTTGGAAGCTTAAACTACACGGCCGACATCCGCGGAGACTTGATCTTCGACGGATTCAAGCCCCTGCCGAGTGCGCCGCACGGTCACGATGAGCATGATTTAGCTCTACCATCGGACAGTGTTTAGGAGACCGCACCGGCAACCGCTTCGACCCTCAATTCGGAGCCAATTGCGCCATCCATGGATGGGTGGATATACCCCGCCACGGAGACCGCATTCTCAGCGGCGGTCGAGCCAAGTATTGACCTTACCCTTCACGAGAGCCGTGATGCCAAACTGCCGGATTCTTCCCCGGCCACGGACTCTGAACCGCCTGCGCCCGTGCCTATCGAATCCGACTAGGCGCCGATCATGGAGTTCACCTCCGCGGATATCTTTCAGCACTCGCCCTTCGGCGATATACTGAACTCATTAAGGTCTCTCTCCTTGTCAGGAGAGTCCTGGCCGAACTATGTCCGGCAGGATTGGGATGCGGATGATGAAGAAATTCGCCGCCCACCCACCACCCACTTAGTAGCCACTGTCGACGATTTGACCGACACGCTCGACTTCGACTCCGAAGACATCGACAATATGGACGACGATGCAGGAGACGAACAGCAACCACTACCCACAGGGCACTAGACAGCCACCTCATCATATGATATATACATGGTGGATACACCCAAAGAAGGCAATGGCGACGGGACAACGGAGGATGACCCCTCCAAGAAGCAACCCAAGTGCCGACGACAGCAGCGCTGCTCTAAGTCTCGCCAAAGCAAAAGCGGTGATACCGACACAGGAGATAATAGAACTCCGGACAGTGCCGAAGATAACAACAATCCCCTCCAACAAGATTTAGAGCAGGAGGACAGAGAAGCCAGCCCTCCCGAGAGAGCGGCAGATGGAGAGGCTGAGGATGATAATTACATTCCTCCCTCCGTCGACGATGACGAATTTGTCGTGCCTAAGGATCCCATCAAGCAAGAGCTCTTCAAGCGCTGGCTTATAGCCACGGCAAATAGCCTTCAGAAAAAGCAATAGCAGCTTCAAGCTGATCAAGATTTGCTAGCTGACAGATGGACTGAAGTCCTTGCGGCCGAGGAATATGAACTTGAACGCCCCTCCAAGAGTTACCCAAAGTGCAGGTTGCTACCCCGACTGGAGGAGGAAGCATTAAAACCTACATCTCCAGCGTATGACGCGGCTGATCGGCCACCTCGTGGCCGCGACAAAGAGGCATTTCAGCCAAAAGCTCAGCCCGCACCCCGACGCCACTCAAATAAAAATGTCAAGGCACGGGGAAACACGCTAGACCTGCGAGACGTATTGGAGGACAAAGCAAAACACGCAAGATCGATCTACGGAGCACGAGGGCGCGCCACTACGCGAGACGACAACCGTCACGCCAGATACAGTAAAAGTAAATCCGGCGAGCCGAACACAGCGGACAAGACTCATTTGAGCTGCGTCGCGACATAGCCCACTACAGAGGCACCGCACACGCCCTATGCTTCACAGACGAAGTAATGGATCACCAAATCCCAGAGGGTTTCAAACCCGTAAATATTGAATCATACGACGGTACAACAGATCCTGCGGTATGGATCGAGGACTTCCTCCTGCACATCCACATGGCCCGCGGTGATGATCTACACGCCATCAAATACCTCCCACTCAAGCTCAAAGGACCAGCTCGGCATTGGCTCAACAGCCTGCCAGCAGAATCCATTGGCTGTTGGGAAGATCTGGAAGCTGCATTCCTCGACAACTTCCACGGCACTTATGTGCGACCACCAGATGCCGATGACTTGAGCCACATAATTCAGCAGCCAGAGGAATCGGCCAGGTAATTCTAGACACGGTTCCTGACAAAGAAAAATCAAATCGTCGACTGTCCGGATGCAGAGGCCCTAGCAGCTTTTAAGCACAACATCCGCGACGAGTGGCTCGCCCGACACCTTGGCCAGGAAAAGCCGAAATCTATGGCAGCCCTCACGACACTCATGACCCTCTTTTGCGCGGGAGAGGACAGCTGGCTGGCTCGCAGCAATAATATATCAAAGAACCATGGTACTTCAGATACCAAGGATAGCAATGGCAGGTCACGTCGCAACAAACACAAGCGCCGCATCAACAGCGACAATACCGAGGATACGGCAGTCAATGCCGGATGCAGAGGCTCTACACCCGGTCAGCGGAAAAAGCCATTCAAAAGAAGCACTTCGGGCCTGTCTAGTTTGGACCGTATACTCGATCGCTCGTGTCAAATACACGGCACCCCCGACAAGCCAGCCAACCACACCAACAGGGAATGTTGGCTGTTCAAGCAGGCCGGCAAGTTAAATGCCAAAAACAAAGACAAGGGGTTACATAGCGATGATGAGGAGGAGCCCCGGCCGCCGAACACCGGAGGACAGAAGAGGTTCCCCCCACAAGTGCGGACGGTGAACATGATATACGCAACCCACATCCCCAAGAGGGAGCGGAAGCGTGCGCTAAGGGACGTATATGCGCTGGAGCCTGTCGCCCCAAAGTTCAACCCATGGTCCTCCTGTCCGATCACCTTCGATTGCAGGGACCACCCCACTAGTATCTGTCATGGCGGATTCGCCGCACTGGTCCTAGACCCAATCATCGATGGATTTCACCTCACTCGAGTCCTTATGGACGGCGGCAGCAGCCTGAACCTGCTTTATCAGGACATAGTGTGCAAAATGGGTATAGACCCCTCAAGGATCAAACCCACAAAAACGACCTTCAAAGGCGTCATACCAGGTGTAGAGGCCCATTGCACAGGCTCAGTCACACTGGAAGTGGTCTTCGGATCCCCGAATAACTTCCGAAGCGAGGAGTTAATCTTCGATAGAGTCCCGTTCCGCAGTGGCTATCATGCACTGCTCGGGCGAACCGCATTTGCGAGATTCAATGCGGTACCACATTATGCATACCTCAAGCTCAAGATGCCAGTACCGCACGGAGGAGCACACTGCAGCCCTCGCAGCAGAAGCACAAAGCAGCCTCTTCAGGCAATCCACCAGTTCGGCGATTAAACACCCGGACACCGTCAAGCGCGCCCAAAGTAATCTGCAACAAGACCGCCTGGCATGTTCCGAGCTCGCATAGCAATGCGGCCCCCACCCCAGTCCTAGCCAAACGGCGAAATCCGCACCACGCGTACATAATTACGCATTGAGAATACCATGGGCATAGGTGGGGGCACGACTAAGGCACGCCCCAAAACGTGGCTCAACCACGCTAGGGGCTTCCCGCTTTGTTATTTTCTCTCTTTCAGGAATTTACTCTCTGGAAACCCCGTCTGGCAGTACAATTGCTGGACACAGGATACAACAACCAAGGAGGCAGAAAGCTACGTCGCACCATGGAATTCCCAGGTGGTCTCTGGTAACGAGTGAAATACCTGCTTTAAATACCATTCCTCAGTTTGCCCTTGGAGGGGACATGTCAAATAGTCCTACTTTTTTCTTATCGCACTACTTGTATCATTCTGCTTCGACGCACCCTTTTTTGAATAAACAATGCATAGCACTAGACTATTACCGCATTCTCTATTCTTTTTTATATATATGTTCATTCATGACATTCAGCACCCGTACACTCTAGTACGACCAATATGCCAGGGGCTTAAGCGTACCCTGTAATATGGCATGAGAAGTCCGAACACTTTCGATAGCGCGGCACCCCGAACTTATAGCATTATATGCATCAGCTCCGAATCATGTCTTGGGTCAATAGTTGGGTTTGCCCGACTCCCATGTTTTGGTACCTTACATTCCGCTATATCGGCTAAGGTAGCACTGGGAGAACTACTGCGATTGTGCCCCGGTTCATCTGGGCAAGCACCTCGGTAGAGAAAGCTAAAACTGACTGTCATGATAAGGCGAGAGCTGGTCGCTGTTCGAGAGGTCTCGAGTCCCTAAAGACTTATGCCGCTTAGGGCCAGGAGTCGGCTTTTTCCAGCTTAGGCGTGTATAGCGCCCCGAATTCGGCCTTCCGAATACTAGGGGCTTCGCCAAAATTTAAAATTGTAGACTTCTATGGCTAAGTGAGAGTGATAAAGCATTATAGTCTGATTGCCTTGTTCGTTGTGCTGAGCACCTCCCTCGAAGGACCCAACAATGGGAAAAGGAGTGCTCAGATTTATCCCAAACACCCCAGCACTCGTGGCATGGGGGCAGAAGCCGACGACTGGCCATCTCTCAGATTTGATAAACAGCCGCACAGAAGGTAATATTTTAAATTCAAACAAGCGTTGCATAGAGCACATGAACAAGTTTTCATAATACAGGATCACACGAGCAAGTTCATTCAAAAATTACATCCTTCGCACACTCGTTCGCCACAAGACGGGCACACTTCAGGACACCCTCATAATACATTTCAGGGTGGCGATGCTCCTTGCCCTACGGCGGCCCCTCCTTCACCAGCTTCTCGGCGTCCATCTTGGCCCAGTGCACCTTCGCACGGGCAAAAGCCCGGCGTGCACCTTCGATGCAGACGGACCTCTTTATGACTTCCAGCCGTGGGCAGGCATCTACAAGTCGCCTCACCAGGCCGAAGTAGCTGTTGGGAAGAGAGTCGCCAGGCCACATCCGGACTATAAGGCCCCTCATGGCCTATTCGGCCACCTTGTGCAGCTCGACTAGTTGCTTCAGCTGGTCGCTCACAGGCATCGGGTGTTCGGTCCCAGTATACTGAGACCAGAACAACTTCTCCATCGAGCTTCCCTCCTCGGCCCGGTAGTACTTTGCAGCATCCGACACGCTGCGGGGCAAATCTGCGAATGCTCCTGGAGAGCTCCGGACTCGGGTAAGTAACAAGTAATTTACTTTCACATGCTTGCTTTGCATAATGAATGCCTTACCCACCGCTATCTTCCTCATCGCCTCAATTTCCTGGAGGGCCTTTTGGGCTTCAGCCTTGGCATGCTTTGTGCTCTCGAGGGCCACGGCAAGCTCAGACTCTCGTGTCTTCGAGTCAAGCTCCAAGGTCTCGTGCTTCTTCACGAGAGCCTAGAGCTCTTGCTGCACCTCGCCCACCCGTGCCTCTTGTTTCTCCCGCTCGGTGCGCTCCTTGGCCGCTTTGTTTTCGGCCTCGGACAGCGCTTGCTTCAGGGTCGCCACTTTGATCGTGGCCCCTGGCACATCCATGATGATCCTATCATTTTGCAACCACATCTTTTTTATATACATATAGACAAGGTATTACTTACCTTTGTTCTCCTCGAGCCGCCTCTTGGCAAGGCCGAGCTCTTTCTCGGACCGCTCGAGGTTCTGCTTCAGTGCGGCGACCTCCGCAGTCAGTGCGGCAGAGGTCAGCAGCGAAGCCTGCATACGCATATAGACATACTTGTATTAGACTCCTGCAGATATTATTTGATCCTCTATTCGGCTTTTCTTTGTGAACACCAAACAAAGCATCAGGGGCTACTGTCTATGCGGTAATATTATCCTATATTTTAGATACTTACCTCAAAGCCTGTTAGAAGGCTGGCACAGGCTTCAGTCAGTCCGCTCTTGGCGGACTGAACCTTCTTGATCACCGCACTCATAATAGTGTGGTGCTCTTCGTCGATGGAAGCGCCACGAAGCGCTCCCAACAGGTTGTCCGGTGCCTCTGGATGGACAGAGGTCACTAGCACGGGTGGCTTGACCCTCTTGGAAGGGGGCCGCCCGCCGGAGTCTGGAACCATTGGAGGTTCCGGTGCGGTGTTCGGCTGAGGGCCGAACCTGGAGCCCTTGGGAGTCTTGCTCCCTTTGCGCCTGGAGTCCGGAAGGTCGCCTTGAGGCGCCTCTAGGGCTACCTCCCCTCGGCTCGGTGCCCCTTGAGACAATACCTCGACATTGTCCGTAGGGCGAGGAGAGGAGGTGGTCGGAAGTGACTCGCTATTCATATCCGACGAGTCCGAGGAACCGTCCGACGAGGATACGTCGATGTGGGCTCGGGGCGGACTGCATGATCATATTCGACGTTAGGAGAAGCAGTGCAATAAAAGTATGCTATGAGTTACTCTGGTATCCGAATACTTACGACTTCGCCAGGGGCTTGGCCCTGAGTAATCACTCGTCTTCGCTGTTGGCGGCGGCGGTGGAACAGTCCGGAAGGAGAGTCCTTCCCTTCTTGGACCCTCCGGCCTCCCCGGCTGGGGCGCCCTTCCTTTTCCTGTCTTCCTCGGCTGGAGGGGGAGAACTGTCATCTTCCTCCTCCTTGTTTTCACGGCAGGAGTGCTCTCGGAGTTATCGGACGATGAGTCCAATACCACCTGGCGCCGGGAACTCTTTCGGGTTCCCGTGGCCTTCTTCTTGATCCTCTTCTCCGGCACCTCATAAGGAGCTGGAGTCCGCATCTCCGTCAGGAGAGCGTCTGCAGAGTCTTCGGGCAGAGGGGCCGGAGAGTTAATCTGCTCCGATGTCTCCACCCAGTCCTGTCAAAGGCATGGGAGCTCAGACCCCACATATGGTTAAACTATGGAAAATAAATACCCTACGAGATGTACAGAACTTACTGGATTCGCAGGGCGCATCGTGCTTAGCCCGCGGTCCTCGGTAAGGGGAGGGGGGACCTCGGCGCCCTTGAACAGCACCTTCTAGACGTCCTTATGCGTTGTGTCGAAGAGCTCGCGTAGAGTCTAGTGCTGGGCCGGGTCGAACTCTCATAAGTTGAAAGCCCGTTGTTGACACGGGAGGATCCGGCGGAAGAGCATGACCTGGACTATGTTGACAAGCTTGAGTTTCTTGCCTATCATGTTCCGTATACACTTCTGGAGTCCATCCAGCTCCATCGATGAGCCCCAGGACAGGCCCTTCTCCTTTCAGGAAGTGAGTCGCGTGGGGATTCCGGATCGAAACTCGGGGGCCGCCACCCAGTGGGTGTCGCGCGGCTCGGTGATGTAGAACCATCCCGATTGCCATCCCTTTATGGTCTCCATGTAGGAGCCCTCGAGCCATGTAACGTTGGGAATTTTGCCCACCATGGCTCTGCCGCATTCCGCTTGTTGGCCACCTACTACCTTCGGTTTGACATTGAAGGTCTTCAGCCACAGGCCGAAGTGGGGCCAGATGCGGAGGAAAGCCTCGCACACGACGATGAACGCCGAGATGTTGAGGATGAAATTCAGAGCTAGATCATGGAAGTCCAGCCCATAATAGAACATAAGGCCGCGGACGAATGGATGGAGGGGAAACCCCAGTCCGCGGACGAAGTGGGTGAGGAAACCCACCCTTTCGTAAGGTTCCGGGGTAGGGATGATCTGCCCCGCGGCTGGCAGCCGGTGCGCAATATCCGCGGCTAAGTATCCGGCCCCGCGCAGCTTTTTGATGTCTCCCTCCGTAACGGAGGAGGCCATCCACTTGCCTCCCACTCCGGACATGTTTGGAGAGGGTTGAGGAGAAGGATGTGGACTTGGGCACTGGAGCTCGAGTGCACAAGAATGGATGAGCAAGGAAGAAGAAGGCGTGGGTAGAAAAAGGTGAACCCTTATCTCTTTATAAGGGCGGACGAAACTATGCGCCCCCACCAGCCTGGTAAAACTCGCTTATCCCCCAAGCGTCGTAATTGATGGTGCGGTTGGGTTACCCACGTCGGTATTGATGGCAATCCCGTAATAAGGGGACACGATCTCTGCTTCGACAAGATGTGCCAAGGAAACCGCCTCGCGAAACACGCCGAGGTTGGTTGTGAAAACGATTTGAATGGTGACTTGGCTGTGGTGTGATGTCACACTGTGGAATGCGTCGGTAGATTAGATTTGTGAAAATATTATTCTCTCTACGGTTGTATGTGGAACTTGCTTTGCAGAGTCAGACACGATCCTCGTGTTCAAAATCTTCTATGAAGTATTCGGAGGAGGAACCCGCCTTGCAATGCCGAAGACAATCTGTGCGCCGGACTCATGGTCATTGAAGCCTGGTTCAGGGGCTACTGAGGGAGTCCTGGATTAGGGGTATCCTGGCAGCCGGATTATATCCTTTGGCCGGACTGTTGGACTATGAAGATACAAGATTGAAGACTTTGTCCCGTGTTCGGATGGGACTCTCCTTGGCGTGGAAGGCAAGCTTGGCAATACGGAGATATAGATCTCCTTCCTTGTAACCGACTCTATGTAACCCTAGCCCCCTCCGGTGTCTATATAAACCGGAGGGTTTAGTTTGTAGGACCAACAACAACAATCATACCATAGGCTAGCTTCTAGGGTTTAGCCTCTCTGATCTCGTGGTAGATCAACTCTTGTATTACTCATATTATCAAGAACAATCAAGCAGGATGTAGGGTATTACCTCCATCAAGAGGGCCCGAACCTGGGTAAACATCGTGACCCTGCCTCATGTTACCATCCACCTTAGACGCACAGTTCGGGACCCCCTACCCGGGATCCGCCGGTTTTGACACCGACACTCGGGGACTACACCCGGTGGGTGGACTTAGCATGCCCCCACTGGTTCAAGTTACACTCGACATGATCCATTCAGACCGAGTGAGAAAGTTATGATTTACCACAGTGGACTGCCCGCAGTCAACTACGGTCTCGGGGACTACACCCAGTGGGTGCACTCAGCGTGCCCCCACTGGTTCAAAGACTCAATCGGCACAGTCTAGTCGACTCAAGAAGTAAAAACTATTCAGCAGTACTATTAAGCAACAAATTACACACCCAGTGGGTGTACAAATGCAAAAGGCGGACTGACAAAAAGATGCACAAGGAAAATTTACGGGTAGCATATCCTAACAGAACAAGCGACAAGCTAAGAGTTCAGTCGGAAGTCAACCAACCTGGACGTTGCTCCGGAGAGATGAGATGGTGTCATAAGTAGCTTGACTGGCCCCTCGAACCACCTTCATCTGCTCCATCATGATGCCTGCCTGGCATATGGCCTCCTTGGCAGCACCCACTTGGTCCTCCGGGACGCGATATGTAGTGAAGATTGGAGACGGTGTATCGGCTAGGATCTGATCAGTCAACGCCGAAGGCTGAGCACTCAACAATGGTATGGCAAAAGTCTTAGAAGTTCGGTTGGCATCGCCGGTCTCCTGGATCACCGGCTCCATCACTAGCGTCGACTGGGGCACCTTGCCAGTTGATGCCTTCTTACTCCTCCTGGGCCTCAGCGGCACATCCTCGTCGTCATCTGGAAGATCAATGACATGGGGAAGAGCTGCAAAAAATAATTAATCGTTAGAATTCAGTCAATCAACAAAATGGCTGAGAAAGCAAGGACAACTTTGCAAAAGTCATACCCTTGTTAGAAGTGACCGTGTCTTCCACATCCTCGCCATCATCCCTGTAAGAAAAAGTCCTAGAAGTAGCAGCTATGCAAGTTTCAAGATTCACTCGGACAAATGAGAAAGAGAGTCGATAGCATAAGTCCTTGATCGAAAAGTGGGGACAAGACACTTACGCAGAAGCGACGGGGACGTCAGTCTTGATCTTGGGCAGGGTCTTCCGAGGCTTTGGTTCTACAACTTTTGGCTGCTTTGGAGCCTTCTCAGTCGGCATAGGGGAAGCGGTCCGAGTGCGCTTGGAAGTATGTCCGGTCGGCTTAGCTACTTTGCCGCAGATACTTGCTGGGTCGTACTTATGTTTGGAACGCTTTTCATTGTGAGGTGGTGACTTGACTTCTTCACCACTGCTCAAGTCCTTGCTTTCCTCCTCCTTTTCTCCTCCATCAAACTGCCAATCCATGCTTTCGCCTCCGCTTTATTCTCCTTCCTGGTACTGCTCTTGCTCCCCGTTCGGCATCGAGTACGTCTCTGTATAAACCTGCGAAGCAAAAGAGGTGACTAGAGGATAGTCGATTCAGTAGACCACTGCAAGTTAGAATGAAAAACACTCAGAGATAAGAGACAGACCTTGTCTGGTTGGTTGTTGGTGTCGAATGGTAAAACTCTTCGGGACCCCCTGGGGTTATCCTTGTTCCCTGTCATGCTTTGCACCCACTGTGCCACTGTCTTCTCATCAACGTCCTCTGGGTGGATCCGAGTGGAATCTTCAATCCCGAGTACATCCACATGGAGTGATTGCGAGCCTGGAGGGGTTGAATACGTCGACTGAGGAATACCTCGAGCAGATCCATGCCAGTCACTCCCTCATGGATCAGCTGAACTACTCGCTCCATCAACATGGACACCTCCACCTTCTCTGCTGGAGTCACTCTCAAGGAAGTAGGTTTCTGGACTCGCGCCAAGGAAAAAGGGGGAGACCTGTCGAATGACCAGGGGTCGACTTGTCTTTGCGATAAAACCAAGTCGACTGCCACCCTCTAACCGAGTCAGGGAGAGACATCGCAGGAAAAGCACTCTTCCCCCTCATATGGATACCTAAGCCCCCACACATCTGGATCACCTGGGTTTTCTTGTCCTCGGGTTGGCCTTTTTCACAGTCTGCGGGCGGCATGTGAAGATGTGCTTAAACAGGCCACAGTGTGGTCGACAGCCCAGGAAATTCTCACACAAGGAGACATAAGCCACAAGGTACGTGATTGTGTTGGGAGAGAAATGGTGGAGTTGAGCTCCGAAGAAGTTCAGGAATGCACGGAAAAAGGGATGTGGGGGCAAAGAAAAACCGCGGTCGAAGTGAATGGCGAGCAAGACACACTCATCCTCCTGAGGCTGCGGCTCAGTTTCATCCCCCTGGAGCCTCCAGGAATCATGCTCGATAAGTCCACTCTCGGCCAGGTCTTGCAAATCATCCAGCACGATTGTGGATCGGATCCAGTCGCCCTGAACCCAACCGCGAGGCAAACCAGATCTCGACGACGACCCGCTCCTGCCGGTCTTCTTTCCCTTCCCCTTCGCCGCTCCCTTCTTAGCATGCTCTAGCACCGCCATCTTGTCCTTCGCCATCATAGCAAGGGGCACATGAATAGGAGGCGGCGTCGAGGGTGGAAGCAGTAACGGTGGAAAAGAAGAGGAGGAAGAAGGGTCAATTGAGGCGCACTGTGCAAAATTCCCCAACCCAACGCCTTATATGGAGTCATTTCCGAGTAACTGATGACTGGGCCCGAGCAATCATGTCAAATCCTGCAACTCTCGCTCGCTCGGTATGTGGCGAAAAAGGTGGCACGGTGATCGAGGCGCTCCTGCCTAATCCATCCCGATTACTGCGGCCTCCTCTGTCCCACGCGCTTCCCAAAATTTTGAATCCCGCAAGATCCGGGAACCGCAGAGCAACCTGTCAGACTGAAGATTTCCTTCGTATCAACACTTGAAGCTTATCAACAAAAGTTCAATCGGCTACTTTAGAATGGATCAAGGCGACTGAAAATGAAGTCAAAGTTGTCGCATAACTCATCAGTCAATGAAAAATGCTTCCGCGGCATGTAACAGAGTCAGGATCAACTTCCACTCCTTTTTCCACTCGACCCCTGAACCATTCAGGGGCTAATGACGAAGACATGTACCTAGGGTAGGGTCATAGGCCTAACCTAGACACCCTCCCCAAGGACACTGGCCTAAAAGTCGTAAGAATTCGAGGGATACCATCATTCACTCGACCGTAAACACTCCACTCCAAAGACTCAAGTTCCCTCGACAAAGGAGTGAGCACTCGACCATGACAAGAATCACTCGACAGCTAGAAGATCTAAGGTCACTCTGAATGGCAACGGTCTGGCGTTACCTTATAGACTTAATAGTCATTCATGTATCTTTATTGCTGACGTTATCAGTAACGTCCATCTTTATGTATCTTAAACCCTGTGTAATTGAGGACGGGAGGGGTCTGACGCACTCTATATAAGCCACCCCCTCCTCTGGCACAAGTGTTCGCTCCCCATGTAACTTCACGCATATTCCAATCGACCAAAGCCTCCGGGCACCGAGACGTAGGGTTATTACTTCCTCCGCGAAGGGCCCGAACTCGTACATCCTGCGTGCACAATCTCACCGTAGCTAGGATCTTACCTCTACATTCTCACCCCCCTACTTTACTATCAGACTTAGAACCACGACACCGGCAAACCCGGACCGGTGGAGATGATGATTTACCCTCCGGCTTACCAAAAACTCCTCGGAAACGCCAGAATGAGGTTCTTTTTTATCTTTAACCCTTATATTTGTTCAATAAATTACCTTAGTCACTCATTTTTTATTCCATCTTTGCAGGAGATTTCCCGTTCCTCCTCTGGCGATTCATCACAAACTCAATTGTCGGCCTTCAAGACCGCCCCGGGGTAAAGATAACTACCCTTCTTATGTACCTTTATATATGCATCATTATACTGACTTGTCTAAATTCTTTTTCAGCAGTCGAGCAAAACCCAAGAAAGCAAAAGTGACAAAGTCGGCTGAGAATCTGAAAACCACTGAACTGGAGCAACCAACCCTCGAACCGGAATATCCTGAAGAACCGGAGCAGTCAACTTTTGTGCCAGAACACGCTGAACAGCCAAATGACCCTGCTTTCGACGTTCAACTGGATTTACTTGAACCGTCTGTGAATGAAATTGCTATTGATCCATCAAGTATTGAGCCGTCAAGCTCAGCTAACCCGCCGGAGAAGCACGGTGATGATGTTTTAATCACTGGCACCAGATTCATCAAACCGGGGAATCCGTCTGTTCTAGCAAGACACTCTGCCAAACAAGAAGTTAAGGAAAGGCAGAAAGTAAGGTTTGACGTTTCCCACTATGTTCATCTGAGTATTAGTGAAGTGCTGTCTGGTTATCTCAGCCAAGTGCATTCCATCCGTGATTCATAAATTGAGATGGTCAAACAGATGCACCAAAAATATGAGGTACGCTCTCCGACTTATATAAGTTATATACCCTGCCAGCCTCCAAGTCTTCAGATTATGATAAAATTGAATGATCTGTAGACTTAAAAGACTTATAAGCCTCTGCCTTAGACTCCCTCCAAGTCCGGTTTATAACTAAACCGGATGCTGGTAGTATTTCAAATTTGCATGTGTAGCCCCCAAGGGCCGGTTTAATCAGTATGAATGAGCCAGTCCTAGCAGTCATTGCATAGAACTGAACCGTATAGCCCTCATGAGCCGGCTGAGACTATTAACAGCTTATCCGACTCATTTGTAGGAAAAAGTCAAGCAATATGCATTAGCCCCCAAGTGCCAAGTGTTGTTGCCTGCAAAACACTTAGGACTTTTTAGAAAGAGCTGTGTCCTTTGAAAATTTTTGCGCTGACAGGCATTAGCCCCCGAGTGCCGAGTGTTATTTCTTGCAAAGCACTTGGGACTTGTCTTCTATAATCTGACATGAAACTGAACAACCTTATGCTGTATGCAGGCTGCGACCGCAGAACTGGAATCCCAATTGTCTGAGGCCAAGACTTGGCTGGCGACTCAATAGATTGAAACAAAGAAAGCCGAATCCAAATTCCGGTTGAGTGTGTCTGAAGCGTAAAAACTGAAAACCACCTTTACTGGGGAGAAAGAGGCTTGGGCCAATGAGAAGACTGCCTTGACGCAGCGTGCGGAGAAGGCTGAGACAGCTCTGGAAGAGGTTACCGCTGAACTCATCGGTTTAAATAACCGTGTGTCTCAGATGGTTTCTGCAATCTTCGGTAAGTCACCTTGTCACGTATTGAAAGTGAGTATTTTCCATTATAAGCCGCCACTTAACTCCTTGTGTAAACTTTACAGGTCCCAGGAGCAGCAACTTGAGCCAAGATACACTAGTAAATCTCAAGGTGGTTTACACACTGGTTGAACAATTGTACACCGGAGCTCAATGGACTCTTGCCACTATCTCCCCCGTGAATCAAGGGCCGACTCTATTAAGTGACATCTTGAAGAAGCTATCCATCTTACCCGCTCGGTTTCAAGAAATCAAGCGATCGTGTGCTAGAGCCGGAGCTGTAACAGCTTTAAGCCGTGCTAAAGCCTGGGTGCCAGAATTAGACCCGGCGGACGTAGCCAGCGGGTATCCTAGCCTCAAAGAAGATGGAACGCCTTTCGACCAAGAAGATTCTGCTGCTTGTGTTAAGGAAATTCATCCTCATGCTACCATCATTGGTGAAGAAACCAACCTCACCAAGTATCAGCCGGGTTTTGATGCAGACAATAAGAAGATGGCAACTCCTTCATATAAAGTGATGGACTTAATCCCGCTGATTCGTAAGCACACTTTCGCCCCTGAGATTAACCCGTCTGGTCTGATTGATGATGAGGCTGAATTCGTCGCCCTTCATGGCTTTGACTGGTCCAAACCCAATTTCCGGACGGTGGAGGAGGATGAACCGACAAGGGATGAGGCACAACCATCAAGTCAGCCAGGCCAGGACTCCTGAATTGGCTCCGGTTTATCATCTGTTGTATTAGAGACTGAAAAATAGTTTATCATTTTGGGCTCCAAACGCCTTGTAATAGGCTAGTGTTAAACTTCTTGCTCTGCTATGCTAGCGTGCATATTGTGCTGCTTATAACACCTATTTATCCATTTATGTGAAGATGTGCTAAATATCCCTTATGACATCAACAATTTTGAATCTGTTCCTACGTACAACATTTAAAAGTGTCCTGGTGGTTTACCGCTGGACGGGTTATAAGGCCCCAACATGAACTTATCATGATTTATAACCAAGTCTGGTCAAAATAATAATCATATATGAAAATATATCATACATGTGATATTTGATCACACTTGTTGATTTTACCAAGCCAGTGTAGTAAGGGTGGTAACCCAAGACTTTGGATGCTGGTAGTTATCAGAGATTGTCGGCTTATGAACAAAACCGGACCAGGTTAATAAACACCAGATATTTACCTTTATTTTATATTGGCGACTTATAGTCGAAGACCAGGCCGGGTTAATAAACACCGGTTAATGTCATATATGACCCAGAAGGCATTATAAGCCATATTGTTTTTCAACCACGTATTACTATGTCACAAAAGAAAAAATCTCAAAAGACATTCAAATCAAAACAACAGGAAAAATTAGAGGCTTTCATAGGCCGCCAAGCCAAAATATCTTCTTCAATGAAACTAGCATTAGCCACCGGAAGGTACGCGCTTTCCGTGAGCCGGCCCTCATTGACCCAATCGACATTTTAACCCGGATAAGTTCAGTTCTTATTAAAAGATAGACTTATCAGGAGTACGCAGGGTTAGAGCAACATCGTGCATCACAGGACGATTTATCCAAGTTTCAAGGAAGGCAGCTTTACAGCCTGAGCTTCTCCTTGCTATCCGTAAAACCGTGCCCTCTCATGAAAAACCGGTGTTTTAACCTTAACAAGTTCAGGGTCTTGTTTAAAAGATTGACTGTTAAGAGTTCGGCGGGTCAATCAGGATTACCTGATGGAGAAGCATCTGGCATACAGGCAGGATAACCCGGGGTTTTAGGTGAATACACCTGGCTTCCAAGCCTGGCTTTTATAGCCTATCACAAGGTTATGAACTCTTCGTTATTTAGAACAAAAGAGCCCCCAAGTGATATTTTGAGATGTGCTCAAGGGGTACCTATGTTTGAGTCGTGCTTTTGCCAAACTCTCTTTGGCCCCAATTTTTTATGTGACCTATGAAGGAAATATGCCCTAGAGGCAATAATAAAGTTATTATTTATTTCCTTATATCATGATAAATGTTTATTAATCATGCTAGAATTGTATTAACCGGAAACTTAGTACATGTGTGAATACATAGACAACTAGACTGTCACTAGTATGCCTCTGCTTGATTAGCTCGTTAATCAAAGATGGTTAAGTTTCCTAGCCATAGACAAGAGCTGTCATTTGATGAACGGGATCACATCATTAGAGAATGATGTGATTGACTTGACCCATCCGTTAGCTTAGCACGATGATCGTTTAGTTTGTTGTTATTGCTTTCTTCATAACTTATACATGTTCCTATGACTATGAGATTATGCAACTCCCGATCACTGGAGGAACACTTTGTGCGCTACCAAACGTCACAACGTAACTGGGTGATTATAAAGGTGCTCTACAGGTGTCTCCGATGGTACTTGTTGAGTTGGCATAGATCGAGATTAGGATTTGTCACTCTGATTGTCGGAGAGGTATCTATGGGCTCTCTCGGTAATGCACATCACTATAAGCCTTGCAAGCAATGCAACTAATGAGTTAGTTGCGGGATGATGCATTACGGAAACGAGTAAAGAGACTTGCTGGTAACGATATTGAACTAGGTATTGAGATACCGACAATCGAATCTCGGGCAAGTAACATACCGATGACAAAGGGAACAACGTATGTTGTTATGCGGTTTGACCGATAAAGATATTCGTAGAATATGTAGGAGCCCATATGAACATCCAGGTTCTGCTATTGGTTATTGACCGGAGACGTGTCTCGGTCATGTCTACATAGTTCTCGAACCTGTAGGGTCCGCACGCTTAACGTTCAGTGACGATCGGTATTATGAGTTTATGTGATTTGATGTACCGAAGGTAGTTCGGGGTCTCTGATGAGATCGGGGACATGACGAGGAGTCTCGAAATGGTCGAGATGTAAAGATCGATATATTGGACGACTATATTCACAGATCGGAAAGGTTCCGAGTGATTCAGGTATTTTTCGGAGTACCGGGGAGTTACGGGAATACGGGGAAGAAGTATTGAGCCTCATGGGCCAAGTGGTGGAAGAGAGGAGGCAGGGCGCGCGGCCCCCCTAGCCCAAACCGAATTGGACTAGGGGGTCGGCCCCCCTTTCCTCCTTTCCTCACTCTCCTTCCTTCTCCCCTTCCCCCTTCCTTTCCTCCGCCTAGTAGGAGTAGGAAAGGGGAGTCCTACTCCTACCAGGAGGAGGACTCGTCCTCCTGGCGCGCCCTATAGGGGCCGGCCGGCCTCCCCCTTGCTCCTTTATATATGGGGGCAGGGGCACCCTAGAACACACAAGTTGATCATTAGTCCCTTAGCCATGTGCGGTGCCCCCCTCCACCATAATCCACCTCGATCATATCGTAGCGGTGCTTAGGTGAAGCCCTGCGTCGGTAGCAACATCATCACCGTCGTCACGTCGTCGCGCTAACAGTACTCTCCCATGAAGCTCTGTTGGATTGGAGTTCGTGGGACTTCATCGAGCTGAACGTGTGCTGAACTCGGAGGTGCCGTGCGTTCGGTACTTGGATCGGTCGGATCGTGAAGCCTTCTTCATGAATTGTCTGTTATAATGCTGTGTGGAAAGCCGAAGATCACCTTCTTCATGAATTGAACCGTCGTTGTTGCATCAGACTTACTGACTGGCTCTGCCTCTGTAAGTGCATCTAGTGCCACCCCTAGTTGGTTTTGGAGTATTGACGATAAACCTAGTTGAGGGACTAATGTGTTTGTGAGAATTGCAGGATAACGCAGGTAGAAGTCCCTCATTGATTCGGTTTTCCTACCAGAGATGACCCCTAAAAATGTATGAAGACATTGAAGTCAAAGGTGGTATATGAAGATATTCACATTGAAGACTATGACAAGAGAAGACACCACATGAAGCCTATGGAGCTCGAAGACTTAGATCTTTCGTAGTTCTCTTTCTTCTGTGTTGAGTCATAGGAACCACCGTACTGTTAAGTGGGGTCCAAGAGAACCAGTCAGAATGACTGAAGTGATGCTTAAACAAAACCTATGTCTTCGAGTGAAGACTTCGAGAGCGAATCTTGTCCAGAGTCGGGCAAGTCAGCTTTGCTTGAAGCCCAAGTAAAGTTGCCGTGTGAGTTTGAAATCTGACCGTTGGAACACGTGTCAGTTCCTTAGTGACCCAGGGTCATTTCGGACAAATCAGGTCGGGTTGCCAAGTGGCTATAAATAGCCCACCCCCTACAACCATAAACGGTTGGCTGCTCAGATTCAGAGTACGGCTTTTGTCGTTTGAGAGCAACCCACCTCGAAGCCTTTGAGAGAGAATTCCTTGCGAGGATAAAGCCCTAACCACCCAGAGCCAAAGAGAATTAGGCATCACTTAAGTCTTCTTGTCTGTGTGATCTGAAGACTTATTACACTTGAGGACTGTGCATCCTCCAGCCGGTTAGGCGTCGCGTTCTGAGCATCCAAGAGACATTGTGGATTGCCGGTGAACGAAGTCTGTGAAGGTTTGGGAGTCTACCTTGAAGACTTACCAGAGTGATTGGGCAAGGTCTGTGTGACCTTAGCTCAAGGGGAATACGGTGAGGACTGGGTGTCCTGAGCTGCGTGTTCAGGACTGGGTGTCCGGGACTATGTGTCCTAAGGTTTAAATACCTAGCCGCCCTAACCAGACGTACAGTTGTCACAACAACTGGAACTGGTCCAACAAATCATTGTCTTCAGCGAGTCACTGGTTTCATCTTCCCTTCCCTTTACTTACTGTTACTCCTTGTGAAGTCATTGTATGTTCGCACTATCTTTTGTCTTCACTGAGTGACTGTGTGTTCTGTGTGGCTTCACAATATCTTCCTACCTGATCCTTACTACATTGCTGCTATTAGTCATTATGCTTTCACTCTATTGAATACTTGACTATGGCTTGCCTAGTGTAGTCTACCTTCCGCTGCAGGGTAATAGGTTTATTTCTATCGTTTGTCTTCATAACTTCCACGTTTTGAAGACTTTCATAAAAATCGCCTATTCACCCCTGTAAGTGCATCTAGTGACACCCCTAGTTGGTTTTGGAGTATTGACGACAAACCTAGTTGAGGGACTAATGTGTTTGTGAGAATTGCAGGATAACACAGGTAGAAGTCCCTCATTGATTCGGTTTTCCTACCAGAGATGACCCCTAAAAATGTATGAAGACATCGAAGTCAAAGGTGGTATATGAAGATATTCACATTGAAGACTATGACAAGAGAAGACACCACATGAAGCCTATGGAGCTCGAAGACTTAGATATTTCGTAGTTCTTTTTCTTTTGTGTTGAGTCATAGGAACCACCGTACTGTTAAGTGGGGTCCAAGAGAACCAGTCAGACTGACTGAAGTGATGCCTAACCAAAAACCTATGTCTTCGAGTGAAGACTATGAGAGCGAATCTTGTCCAGAGTCGGACAAGTCAGCTTTGCTTGTAGCCCAAGTAAAGTTGTTGTGTGAGTTTGAAATCTGACCGTTGGAACACGTGCCAGTTCCTTAGTGACCCAGGGTCATTTCGGACAAATCAGGTCGGGTTGCCAAGTGGCTATAAATAGCCCACCCCCCACAACCATAAACGGTTGGCTACTCAGATTGAGAGTACGGCTTTTGTCGTTTGAGAGCAACCCACCTCGAAGCCTTTGAGAGAGAATTCCTTGCGAGGATAAAGCCCTAACGACCCAGAGCCAGAGAGAATTGGGCATCACTTAAGTCTTCTTGTCTGTGTGATCTGAAGACTTATTACACTTGAGGACTGTGCATCCTCCAGCCGGTTAGGCATCACGTTCTGAGCATCCAAGAGACATTGTGGATTGCCGGTGAAGTCAGCTTTGCTTGAAGCCCAGTTTTGCTTGAAGCACAGTTTTGACCGATGCTGGTGACAAAGTTGATCGCAAGTCTACATCAGGCACATGTCACTTTCTGGGATGATCACTTGTATGTTGGTCTTCAAAGAAGCAGAACTGTGTATCTCTCTCCACTGCTGAATCTGAATACATTGCTGCTGGATCTTGCTGCGCTCAGCTTCTGTGGATGAAGCAAACGCTCAAAGACTATGGCATTCATCTGAAGCAAGTGCCACTCTACTGCGATAACGAAAGCGCCATCAAGATTGCCAACAAACCAGTTCAGCACTCGAAGACGAAGCACATTGAAATTCGTCATCACTTTCTCAGAGATCATATTGTGAAGGAAGATATTGATATCATACACGTCAACACTGAAGAGCAATTGGCAGATATCTTCACCAAGCCCTTGGATGAGAAGAGATTTTGCAAGTTACGGTGTGAGCTAAATATCCTGGAATCCTCAAATGTCCTGTGATCAGGCACACATCCTAACCCTTATGCATATTGATGACTTAGATGTGCAACACACGAAGTAAAGTATATCTTCAATCAATGAAGACATACATTCTAAGTGTGAATACATTAATGTGGAATTTGACTTCGGAGCGCCACGATAATTGTGTGCCGTGTCTGGGTCTAATACTTCCTATACGGTGGGTAATGCCACCACCAAATGTTCTATTTTGAAGTGTTTCACTCATGGCGTTACCTTGCTATGTCTTCACATTTGGTTTGGCTTCAATCTCAACATGTCTTCATGATTATCTTCACTATGTTGATTATATATATATATATACTAGTGTTCTGTCCTCTACAGCATTCACTTATAGCTATGTCTTCTTGTTGAATCTTTTGAACTAAGTGAATGTGATCGGACCCTAACATCTCTATGCTATCTATCTCAAACTCTATCTCTCCAAATCATATGCATTCTATTGAAACTGTCGAATGTCTTCTCTGCGTCCTTGTCAGCAGAAGATACAAAGACAAACCTTAAGTCCACTTTCAATGCTCATTCCTCCACATGAAACCCGGAGAAGTAGGAACGACCACCCGACAATCCAGGCGTGCGTGGGACGTGGAACAAACCCCAAAATTCTGCATGATGGCCACGTGTTCCTCAGATGCGAATCGCCAGGGGCACCTGTGTAATAACGCAGTGCCGCCCCTATACCTATAAATACACACTTCACGGCGGTCATTATCTCTTCTTCCACTCTCGCACGAACCCTAGCGCCACCGCTAGCCCTCGACGACGCCGGCGACGAAGCGCTTCGCTGCCGCAACCTCTCCGACGCCGTCTTCACGCCGACCGCGGACATCATCCTCTCCGCCGTCGCCGTAGGTGTCCTCCGTCGCCAAGTTAGGGCACGGAAGATCGAACTGCTCGGCCTCATCTTCCACTCCGTCTAGCAGTTCTTAGTGTGGTAAATAAAACTTCCTTTTTACGGCACCGTTGATCCTATGGCTTTGTCACTTTCTACCACAAGCAGCTTCTATTCACACAAGTTAGATCTCTCTCATACTGCATCTCATAACATGCCTAGTATATTCACTTATGCTTCACAAAGTAGTTAGATTCCTCACTTATACTGATCTCTGGATTTGTACAAATCTGGAACCAACTCCTTATCTATGAGTGAATGTCTTCGCACGATGAGGTCAATGTCTTCTAAACTGATTTATATTCAAAATCTTCTGAGAATGCATATGACCTCTTCCCCTTCTCTCGCACCTTAATGCTGTCACAGGTACATGTCCGTGGGAGAATCCCTTGGTTCTCATAGTCTGCATTCATTTGCAGAATTCTTACAGCATCATATAAATTCTCCCGGAGCAAGTTCCTGTTTGTCCAGCAAGCGAAAATCTTTGAAGCCTTTGAACGTGTTGAAGCCTTTCAGTTTAAAGTTCATGACTTCAGAGAAATCAGCAAGGAAGGGTGGCAGAAAGCGTCGTGGAGAAACATCTAGAGATCTGCCAGATGACCTCTCAGAACTGTACAAGACAGATCCTAAAGAGGATTACAATCAGCGCAAGACCCGAATCCAATGGATTCGAAGATATTGGGCAGAACAATGGTTCAAATACCGATTTGTAACCCAGGAATATGCTGAGAAAAATGCCATCAAGAGACCGTGGGGAGACATCCTATACAAGAATCTTTAACCCAGGTCCAGAGATGAAGCCATTGAACAAGGCTTCTATCCCTGCATGGTCCGTGGGCCACAGCCTGTTGATGCACACCCATCGTCACTACTATGGTGTCGTGACGACATTCTGTTCAAGCGCAACTTCCAGTTTGCCCAGAACTCAGCGAAGCAAAACAAGAAGACATTGGGACTAGACTTCAACCCTGGTCCCTCAGCTCCAAGGGCTGATGGCACACGAGATGCAGAACCCAATGTCGTCGGTCCTTTCTACAACCTTGAAGGCCTCATCACCCATATCTTGGTTCAAGGGACTGCAGTGAATGAGCCTGCAGCTGACGCTGAATTAGATGAGCGCCTGCAGCGCCGAAGCCAAAGAAGTTGAAGAAGCCTAAAGCTTCAAAGCCTGCCCCTTCACCAAAAATCTCACGGGCGAAGCCACTGGCAACTGCACCTCCTGAAGACAGTGTGCAGTCCGAAGATTTATCACGCATCTCCAAGCCCCAGAAGGTCAAGATGCCTCTGCCACACACCGGCCAAGAGCTAACAGCTGCTGCCATTCTGCGGAATGATGCCATTGGTCTGTCAAGTGATGAAGATCTTGCAGATGACGCTCTTGAGCAACTCATCAAGAGCAAAGAAGAAGCAGAAATCTTCAATGATCTGCCTCTCTTTGATGTAACAATCATCCACAACTTCATTGATGAATGGTTTGACACGTCAAACATCAGCTTTGACGATCTCCAACTACCCATTGGCCTCGGTGTCGCCTTCCATGGCGCCATTGCTTTAGAGTTAGCTATCGCCCAGCGCATTGTTGAACTGAAGCAGAAGATTGACTTTGAGAAATCTCAGTTCAAGAAGCATATGGCCAAGCTCAGCATGCAAGACGTGAAGAATTTCAAGATTATGCTGCACGAGCTCAAGGAAGCCTTTCTAAAGAAACGTGCAGAAGCTCAGGGTTCTCGTGAGCGCATGAAGGTCCTGGCTGATAGGTGTGTGCAAGCCTACAATGAGGCTGAGAAGCGTAAGGCCCTTGGGCGTCCTGGCATCGACCCCAGGATGGCTGCCAGGAAGCAGAAGAAGCCCGCTATGGCTGAACCTGAAGCACCAAGGCAGGAGGCAGATCCCCTTGTCTTCCCAACTAGCATGACTGGCCCAAAGCCAAAGGTCAGGTCAACCGCTTCAGAACTGAAGAAGACCGGGACTGCTGAGGCTGAAGCAAGGAAGAGAAAACATCCTGAAGCCTCTGCTACTGCCTCCGCCAAGAAGAAAAGAATGACCAAGAAGGAACGGGATGCTCCCACAGAGCCCTTGATTGTTGAACTCATTTCCATGGTTCACCCCGACGCCGATCCACAAGAACGTCAACTAACTGTCCATGAGCCTTCTTTCACAGAGGCTCATGAAGCTGAAGACTTTCCAGCAGCTGATCCCATCGTTGCTGAAGACATTGGTCATCATGACCATGTTGAAGATGATGCAGCCCTTCCTCAGCTAGAACACCAACAGGTATCATCGCCTGTGCTAACGCACAGCAAACTCATCAGCATTGGTCGTCCACTGACGCCAATTGCACAGGATGCTTCATGGGCGGATCGCCCACAAGAGAATGAAGACCTTGAGGCCCAGCCAACAGCAACTCCACAAGCGTCACCCGCATTGCGTAGGCTTCGCAAAGGTCCAAGGCCTCAAGTCTCTGCTGAAGACAATCCGGCTGCATCAGCCGCGGAAGAAGAAGTCCCACAAGTTGCCACTTCCCTGTCCCACCAAGAAGCAGTTCTCGAGGAGAACGTGATCGTGACGGATCCTCCTGCTCGTCAAGTGGAGGTTGAACATCTTGAGGCTGCCACCACCAACACCACTGAAGCCACTGACGCTGTCATGGCTGAAGCTAATGTGGAGCCCTCACCAACAAAAGCACCAGAAATCAGCGAAGCCACTGATCACGCCACTTCTGTTCCTGAGTCTGCTGCCGGTCCCCAGTTCGACTATCATGTTGAGCACAGGCCTCAGGTACAGAAGCCAATCCCAAGATTGCCAAGGTTCCCAGGTCCTGCATCAGCACCTGGCTCCTTCAATATCAATGGCTTTAGAGCAGACAACACATTCTTCAACAGCTCCAGGAACCCCTACTCCAGGGAAAGAATATCATCTGATCGGTTCTGGAGTTATCCGCAGCGAAGCTATTACTCATGCGTTCTTTACAACCAAGGTCGCATCTTCCCACACAAGCGCCTTGACATTGAAGCAATAGCTGGTCTGCCATGTCTGGAAGAAGCTCTGGATTGCTTCAAAGAGGTTGGACTGCTACCGTTCGTCACTGACCAAGAGCATTGGAATGAAGAGTTGCTGCTCCAATTCTATGCCACACTTCACATTCGCGGGTATGGCAGAGATCCGAAGACTTGGGTCTTGGAGTGGATGACAGTAAACGTTCATCAAGAAGCCAAAGCCTTTGACATCATTGAGCTCACTGGTTTGCCCACTCCTGGCGATCTCTACAAGCATGGCTGTCAACTTCATAGTGAAGCTATTGAGAGCATCTTTCAGAAGACTGAACCTAATATGAGTCAGATGCTCAGTATGATGAAGCCATTACCCCAAGATGCTGCTTATCCCACGGAGTTCTTCGTTGAAGACCTTGAGTATCTGCCAAGAACCATTTATCACATCATAAGGTGAACTCTCTGGCCAATGAAAGGACATTCTCCCCATGCCAAGCTGGAAGGTGCAATGAAGACTTTGGTCTTCTACATTCTTCATGGAAAATGCTTCAATACACAGGATTTCTTCATTCGCCAACTTGCTGCATCTGGCTCTGATCTGTTTGGTTTGAAGTTCTATGCCCCTTGGGTGATGCGGCTGATCAAACTTCACTCCGCTATCTCATATCAGCCCTCGGCCCGCAACCATCGGATCTTTTTGCCTGATGTGGATATGTCTATTGAAGCCATCTATCCTGAGCCTACCAAGGAACCTCTCAGTCTTCAGAATGCAGAGCATCGAAGTTTCACTCAGAATGTTGAAGGCGTGGAAGTCGTAACTCGTGTGTATCCTTTGGCTGGCACTACACGTGCACCGCATCCTGCTCTCACTGAAGCCACTGACAGTACAACTGCTCCACGACCCAAGAAGCGCACTAGTGTTCTCAACGACCGAGAGCTTCTTGTGGCTCTTCATCAGAAATAGGATAGGCATCATGACTGGCTGAAGCGTCAGATGCAAAGCCTCTTGGTGGATGTTAATCGCATTCGCAATCTTGCCACCAAGAATGCTTTTGTTGCCCATGAAACCTCTCGCCGCACATGGAAAGGGCTAACGCTGATGTGTTCTGAAGATGATCTTCAAGAGGATGGCTTCACTGAGCGATTCAAGTTTGACTCCACACCTCCTCGAAGGGCAGTGCTGCGACGAACTCCATCCCTTGAAGACTCTGAGTTCTCTTCCTCTGCTGCAACTGTGAATGCCAGAGTGATCGAGGATGAAGACGATGCTACTTCACCGCCACCTCCTTCAGCATGCTTCGACTCTGCTCCAAGCTCTTCAGCACCGCCAAACACCACCAACGACCCTGCTGCTTCACCTACTCCTCATGGGAACGAGTAGATGCTCTATGTCTTCAAACCTTTTTGGTCCTTATTGACAAAAGGGGGAGAAGCATATGAGGTTGATAGTCTTCAAACGGGTCCATATGGGCGGGTGCTTTATATTTTGCTTCTTGCTTACAACTCTCGTTTTGCTACATTTGGTTCTTTGAGTTATAACACTTAAACTCGATGGTCGTCTGCTACTTATCTGCCACCTTGTGTTGCGATGATAAATTCCGCATGTGCGACAATAAATTCCGCACTTAGATCATTCTGCAGACGTCCATTTTCCATTATGCATGTCATTATCTTCATATACTTTCACATGCATAGTGGATTGTCATCATAAGTTGAAGTGGATCTCCACAAGTACAACCTGCCATGTGCATTTGCATTCCAAAAGCAAATTACTTATATGCACATCTTCAGGGGGAGCCCTTGCAACTTATGAAGACAATTCCTTATCCTTTACAATTTCACAGATTATATTCCCCGTTGAAAACTTCAACTAGTTTGTCATCAATCACCAAAAAGGGGGAGATTGTAAGTGCATCTAGTGCCACCCCTAGTTGGTTTTGGAGTATTGACGACAAACCTAGTTGAGGGACTAATGTGTTTGTGAGAATTGCAGGATAACACAGGTAGAAGTCCCTCATTGATTCGGTTTTCCTACCAGAGATGACCCCTAAAAATGTATGAAGACATTGAAGTCAAAGGTAGTATATGAAGATATTCACATTGAAGACTATGACAAGAGAAGACACCACATGAAGCCTATGGAGCTCGAAGACTTAGATCTTTCGTAGTTCTCTTTCTTCTGTGTTGAGTCATAGGAACCACCGTACTGTTAAGTGGGGTCCAAGAGAACCAGTCAGAACGACTGAAGTGATGCTTAAACAAAACCTATGTCTTCGAGTGAAGACTTTGAGAGAGAATCTTGTCCAGAGTCGGGCAAGTCAGCTTTGCTTGAAGCCCAAGTAAAGTTGTCGTGTGAGTTTGAAATCTGACCATTGGAACACGTGTCAGTTCCTTAGTGACCCAGGGTCATTTCGAACAAATCAGGTCGGGTTGCCAAGTGGCTATAAATAGCCCACCCCCTACAACCATAAACGGTTGGCTGCTCAGATTCAGAGTACGGCTTTTGTCGTTTGAGAGCAACCCATCTCGAAGCCTTTGAGAGAGAATTCCTTGCGAGGATAAAGCCCTAACCACCCAGAGCCAGAGAGAATTAGGCATCACTTAAGTCTTCTTGTCTGTGTGATATGAAGACTTATTACACTTGAGGACTGTGCATCCTCCAGCCGGTTAGGCGTCGCGTTCTGAGCATCCAAGAGACATTGTGGATTGCCGGTGAACAAAGTCTGTGAAGGTTTGGGAGTCTACCTTGAAGACTTACCAGAGTGATTGGGCGAGGTCTGTGTGACCTTAGCTCAAGGGGAATACGGTGAGGACTAGGTGTCCTGAGCTGCGTGTTCTGTGTGGCTTCACAATATCTTCCTACCTGATCCTTACTACATTGCTGCTATTAGTCATTGTGATTTCACTCTATTGAATACTTGACTATGGCTTGCCTAGTGTAGTCTACCTTCCGCTGCAGGGTAATAGGTTTATTTCTATCGTTTGTCTTCATAACTTCCACGTTTTGAAGACTTTCATAAAAATCGCCTATTCACCCCCCCCCCTCTAGTCGATATAACGCACTTTCAGCCTCTACCCACTTAGTGAACTTATCAACCACCACCAAAAGGTGGGTCTTCTTATCCTTGGATCTTTTGAAAGGCCCAACCATATCGAGCCCCCAAACTGTGAACGGCCAAGTAATTGGAATCATCCTCAATTCTTGAGCCGGCACATGAAGGAAATATGCCCTAGAGGTAATAATAAAGTTATTATTTATTTCCTTATATCATGATAAATGTTTATTATTCATGCTAGAATTGTATTAACCGGAAACATAATACATGTGTGAATACATAGACAAACAGAGTGTCACTAGTATGCCTCTACTTAACTAGCTCGTTGATCAAAGATGGTTAAGTTTCCTAGCCATTGACATGGGTTGTCATTTGATTAACAGGATCACATCATTAGGAGAATGATGTGATTGACATGACCCATTCTGTTAGCTTAGCACACGATCGTTTAAGTATGTTGCTATTGCTTTCTTCATGACTTATACATGTTCCTATGACTATGAGATTATGCAACTCCCGTTTACCGGAGGAACACTTTGTGTGCTACCAAACGTCACAACGTAACTGGGTGATTATAAAGGTTCTCTACAGGTGTCTCCAAAGGTACTTGTTGGGTTGGCGTATTTCGAGATTAGGATTTGTCACTCCGATTGTCGGAGAGGTATCTCTGGGCCCTCTCGGTAATGCACATCACTTAAGCCTTGCAAGCATTGCAACCAATGAGTTAGTTGCGGGATGATGTATTACGGAACGAGTAAAGAGACTTGCCGGTAATGAGATTGAACTAGGTATTGAGATACCGACGATCGAATCTCGGGCAAGTAACATACCGATGACAAAGGGAACAACGTATGTTGTTATGCGGTCTAACCGATAAAGATCTTCGTAGAAGATGTAGGAGCCAATATGAGCATCCAGGTTCCCCTATTGGTTATTGACCGGAGACATGTCTCGGTCATGTCTACATAGTTCTCGAACCCGTAGGGTCCGCACGCTTAACGCTACGATGACAGTTATATTATGAGTTTTATGTTTTGATGTACCAAAGGTTGTTCGGAGTCCCGGATGTGATCACGGACATGGCGAGGAGTCTCGAAATGGTCGAGACATGAAGATTGATATATTGGAAGCCTATGTTTGGATATCGGAAGTGTTCCGGGTGAAATCGGGATTTTACTGGAGTACCGGGAGGTTACCGGAACCCCCCGGAGATTTAATGGGCCTATGTTTGGATATCGGAAGTGTTCCAATATATCAATCTTCATGTCTCGACCATTTCGAGACTCCTCGTCATGTCCCCGATCCCATCCGGGACTCCGAACTCCTTCGGTACATCAAAACTCATAAACTCATAATATAACTATCATCGAAACCTTAAGCGTGCGGACCCTACGGGTTCGAGAACAATGTAGACATGACCGAGACACGTCTCCGGTCAATAACCAATAGCGGAACCTGGATGCTCATATTGGCTCCTACATATTCTACGAAGATCTTTATCGGTCAGACCGCATAACAACATACGTTGTTCCCTTTGTCATCGGTATGTTACTTGCCCGAGATTCGATCGTCGGTATCTTAATACCTAGTTCAATCTCGTTACCGGCAAGTCTCTTTACTCGTTCCGTAATACATCATCTCACAACTAACTCATTAGTTGCAATGCTTGCAAGGCTTATGTGATGTGTATTACCAAGAGGGCCCAGAGATACCTCTCCGACAATCGGAGTGACAAATCCTAATCTCGAAATATGCCAACCCAACATGTACCTTTGGAGACACCTGTAGAGCACCTTTATAATCACCCAGTTACGTTGTGATGTTTGGTAGCACACAAAGTGTTCCTCCGGTAAATGGGAGTTGCATAATCTCATAGTCATAGGAACATGTATAAGTCATGAAGAAAGCAATAGCAACATACTAAACGATCGGGTGCTAAGCTAATGGAATGGGTCATGTCAATCAGATCATTCACCTAATGATGTGATCCCGTTAATCAAATAACAACTCTTTGTCCATGGTTAGGAAACATAACCATCTTTGATTAACGAGCTAGTCTAGTAGAGGCATACTAGTGACACTCTGTTTGTCTATGTATTCACACATGTATTATGTTTTCGGTTAATACAATTCTAGCATGAATAATAAACATTTATCATGATATAAGGAAATAAATAATAACTTTATTATTGCCTCTAGGGCATATTTCCTTCAAGTCTCCCACTTGCACTAGAGTCAACAATCTAGATTATACAGTAATGATTCTAACACCCATGGAGCCTTGGTGCTGATCATGTTTTGCTCGTGGAAGACGCTTAGTCAACGGGTCTGCTACATTCAGATCCGTATGTATCTTGCAAATCTCTAAGTCTCCCACCTGGACTAGATCCCGGATGGAATTGAAGCGTCTCTTGATGTGCTTGGTTCTCTTGTGAAATCTGGATTCCTTTGCCAAGGCAATTGCACCAGTATTGTCACAAAAGATTTTCATTGGACCCGATGCACCAGGTATGACACCTAGATCGGATATGAACTCCTTCATCCAGACTCCTTCATTTGCTGCTTCCAAAGCAGCTATGTATTCTGCTTCACACGTAGATCCGCCACGACGCTTTGTTTAGAACTGCACCAACTGACAGCTCCACGTTTAATGTAAATACGTATCCAGTTTGCGATTTAGAATCGTCCGGATCAATGTCAAAGCTCGCATCGACGTAACCATTTACGATTAGCTCTTTGTCACCTCCATAAACGAGAAACATATCCTTAGTCCTTTTCAGGTATTTCAGGATGTTCTTAACCACTGTCCAATGATCCACTCCTGGATTACTTTGGTACCTCCCTGCTAGACTTATAGCAAGGCACACATCAGGTCTGGTACACAGCATTGCATACATGATAGAGCCTATGCTGAAGCATAGGGAACATCTTTCATTTTCTCTCTATCTTCTGCAGTGGTCGGGCATTGAGTCTGACTCAACTTCACACCTTGTAACACAGGCAAGAACCCTTTCTTTGCTTGATCCATTTTGAACTTCTTCAAAACTTTGTCAAGGTATGTGCTTTGTGAAAGTCCAATTAAGCGTCTTGATCTATCTCTATAGATCTTAATGCCTAATATGTAAGCAACTTCACTGAGGTCTTTCATTGAAAAACTCTTATTCAAGTATCCCTTTATGCTATCCAGAAATTCTATGTCATTTCCAATTAGTAATATGTCATCCACATATAATATCAGAAATGCTACAGAGCTCCCACTCACTTTCTTGTAAATACAGGCTTCTCCAAAAGTCTGTATAAAACCAAATGCTTTGATCACACTATCAAAGCATTTATTCCAACTCCGAGAGGCTTGCACCAGTCCATAAATGGATCGCTGGAGCTTGCACACTTTGTTAGCTCCCTTGGGATCGACAAAACCTTCTGGTTGCATCATATACAACTCTTCTTCCAGAAATCCATTCAGGAACACAGTTTTGACATCCATCTGCCAAATTTCATAATCATAAAATGCGGCAATTGCTAACATGATTCGGACAGACTTAAGCATCGCTACGGGTGAGAAGGTCTCATCGTAGTCAATCCCTTGAAATTGCCGAAAACCTTTTGCGACAAGTCGAGCTTTGTAGACAGTAATATTACCGTCAGCTTCCGTCTTCTTCTTGAAGATCCATTTATTCTCAATTGCTTGCCGATCATTGGGCAAGTCAACCAAAGTCCATACTTTGTTCTCATACATGGATCCCATCTCAGATTTCATGGCTTCAAGCCATTTTGCGGAATCTGGGCTCACCATCGCTTCTTCATAGTTTGTAGGTTCATCATGATCTAGTAGCATATAACACCCTCGATGCGACTATATCTCCCACGTGTCGAGGCACGACTTAGAGGCATAATCGCATTGAAGGCATATGTCGCAAGTTAGGCAATCTTCACAACATCCCATGTAATATAGATAATAAAAGGGGAGATAACATAGTTGGCTTACACTCGCCACGTCAATCAAGGTACATAAATAACATTACATCATCCAAACACTCATGGCCCGACTACGGCGCCAAGATAAAAGAGAACCCAACATGCGACACGGTCCCGATCACCCCAACTGGGCACCACTACTGATCATCAGGAAAGGAAACATAGTAACATTGAGAGTCTTCGTCGAACTCCCACTTGAGCTCGAGCGCGTCACCTGGAATAGAATCATCAGGCCCTGCATCTGGTGTAATAGTAATCTGTGAGCCACAGGGACTCAGCAATCTCGCACCCTCGCGATCAAGACTATTTAAGCTTATAGGTAAGGTAAGGTAAATATATGTGGAGCTGCAGCAAGCGACTAGCAAATATGGTGGCTAACTTATTCGCAAAAGAGAGCGAGAAGAGGAGGCAAAGCGCGAGCGAGAAACTAGAGAGCAACCTGCGCAAACATTACTCCAACACCGTGTCCACTTCCCGGACTCCGCCGAGAAGAGGCCATCACGGTAACACACTCAGTAGATTCATTTTAATTAAATTAAGGTTCACGTTATCTACAACCGTACATTAACAAATTCCCATCTGCCCATAACCGCGGGCACGGCTTTCGAAAGTTCAAAACCTTGCAGGGGAGTCCCAACTTAGCCCATGACAAGCTCTCACGGTCAACGAAGGAATAGACCTCCTCCCGAGACGTTCCGATCAGACTCGGTACCTCGATTCTTCAAGACACTTCGACAGGTTAAAACAATACCAGCAACACCGCCCGAATGTGCCGACAAATCCCGATAGGAGCTGCACATATCTCGTTCTCAAGGCACACTCAGATGAGCCAGACGTCGGGTAGGCCAGCCCAGAGTTGCCCCTGGTAGCCCCGGACATCGCTCGGTGGGACCAACACTCAGGGGAGCACTGGCCCGGGGGGGCTAAAATAAGATGACCCTCGGGCTCCGGAAACCCAAGGGAAAAAGAGGCTAGGTGGCAAATGGTAAAACCAAGGTTGGGCATTGCTGGAAAAGCTTTAATCAAGGCGAACTATCAAGGGGTTCCCATTATAACCCAACCGCGTAAGGAACGCAAAATCCGGGAACATAACACCGATATGACGGAAACTAGGGCGACAAGAGTGGAACAAAACACTAGGCGAGAGGCCGAGCCTTCCACCCTTTACCAAGTATATAGATGCATTAAGATAACATGGCAAGATAATGATATCCCAACAAGTAAATAAATGTTCCAACAAGGAACGGCCTTTAATCTTCACCTGCAACTAGCAACGCTATAAGAGGGGCTGAGCAAAGCGGTAACATAGCCAATCAACGGTTTGCTAGGACATGGTGGGTTAGAGGTTTGACATGGCAATTTGGGAGGCTTGAAAGCAAGTGGTAGGCATCATAGCATTGGCATAGCAAAAGAGCGAGCAAACTAACATAGCAAAGATAGTAGTGATTTTGAGGGTATGATCATCTTGCCTGCAAAGTTGTCAGAGTTGACTGGATCCTTGAAAGCAAATTCAACGGGCTCCTCGTTAGCGAACTCGTCTCCCGGCTCTACCCAAACAAGACAAACAAGCAACAAGGACACAATCAACCACGTGCACGGATCAAGCAATATGATGCAAAGATGGTATGCTATGCGGGATGCGATGCGGGATGCATATGCAAGATTTGACAAAGGATGCATGAACCTGGCCTCAACTTGGGAATCCAAGTGTGCCACTGGAAATATGAGATGAAATCGCTTGAAAACGATATAAAGAACGCCGGAATCGGAGTTACGATTTGGAAATGGCAAGCGATTCAAATATGACACCGGTCTGCGATTTACAGCAAGTAGCCATCTAAATGCAACAAGATGAACATACTACAGCACACAAACATGACAACAAAATACATGGCAGGGATGCATTCATGATGATTAACAAAAGTCTAGCACTGAGCTACGGCCAATTCATCCATTAACAGGTTCAAACAAGCATGGCAAAAATGCATATGGCAAACAGATTTCAGACAGTGAAATTAACACTTGTCTGGAATTTCAGATCAGGTAGCACTCTTCGGAGCAACAAAACTACATGCTACAGGGCCTGAACATGGCAAAGTAAAACATGGCATGGAGCTACTCAAAGAGCTTAACAAAAGTCCCTTAGTGACCTTGAGCCAAAAGGTTTCATAAAATACAATTGCAAGCATGTGAACATAGCAAAAACATAATCAGATCACAGACTTAGTGAAAACTGGAGCATGCTGAAAACAGATATCAAGTAGGCATGTTTACGAGCTCGATGCACTCACGACGGAGCAAGTCATGACCAACTAAGCATACATCTATCAAGAACACACAAAATTCAAGCTAGACATGGTAAGAACAATAGCATAGCCTGCACGGATCAACTACAACAACATCGGCAAAATTGCAAACAAGTTGACAATCTGCCCAGATTCACAAAGTAGCAAAATTAGAGCTCGATTGACTCAAGCTAGGGTGCTCCATAATTGCGAACAAAGACATGGATGGATAGAGCTCTACAAGATTAACAAAACATCCTTACTGATCATACTCAAAAGAGGCACGGATCACTAGGAAACAACATGAACATATGGCAACATGAGATAAACAGATCAAGGACTTAGTGGAAATGCTAAGTCCCTGAAATCAGCATTACCAAGTGCACCACTTTGCAAGCTTGTACTAGTCACCACACACATCACAAAAATACATGGGTTGCACCTCTGGAAAGATGACAAAACGCTTAACAAAACATATGTAGAGCTCATGGGCATATCATGCACACATTAATCATGGCAAAAATGACAAAAAGCTAAATGGAGCAGCAGATCTGACACATATCTCAAGTAGCCCTCTTCTAACAGCATTTCGGGCATCAAGATGAACTCAAAAGAAAATGATGCAATGGAATGAAATGATGTACTCTCTGAGATGAACATTTTGATATGCTATATGCCAAATGGGAGCTACGGATGCAAAGTTACGAGGCTATGAACATGAGCATATGGATCTGGGATTTTAGGGACTTAGAAGAAAAAAAACCTCCGGATCTAGGGTTTGACCCGGGCACGCAAAACGAGGCGGCGGCGCTGCTCGCCGGAGATGACGAAGACGGCAGCCGGCGAGGTCGGGCTCGCCGGATCCGGTCGCTCCTCGACCGGATCTGGCCGGAGGAGGGAGGCGGCGGCGGGGGCGGCGCGCTGCGGCGGCTGCGCGGCAGCCGGTGGACGCCGGGCGGCGGCGACTCGACGGCTCGGGCGGCCGGGCTGGAGGAGGATGGCGGCGGGGTCGCGAAGGAGGCGGCGCTCGGCGTCGGGCCCGTGGGGGCTCTCCCCGGGCCGAGCGGGCTGGTGCGGGTGCGGGTGGCAGCACGCCACTGGCTGCGGGCGGCGGCGGCGATTCCGGACGTGTCCGGCCGGACGAAATTTGTCCGCCGGCGCGTGGAGACGAAGGGGACTAGGGTTTTGGGTGAGGGGATTCGGGAATTTCGGGAAGGAACTATATATAGGCATAGGAGGAGCTAGGAGAGTCCAAATGAGGTGCGGTTTTCGGCCACGCAATCGTGATCGAACGCTCTAGATGATGGAGAAGGTTTTGGTGGGTTTTGGGCCAAATTGGAGGGATGTTGGGCTGCAACACACACGAGGCCTTTTCGGTCCCTCGGTTAACCGTTGGAGTATCAAACGAAGTCCAAATGATACGAAACTTGACAGGCGGTCTACCGGTAGTAGAACAAGGTCGCTTGGCAAGTCTCCGTCCAATCCGGAAATGTTTAATCCCCACACACGAAAGAAAGCTAGAAATGACCACCGAAGGAGAACGAAGCACCGGAATGCAAAACGGACAACGGGGAAAAAGCTCGAATGCATGAGATGAACACGTATGCAAATGCAATGCATATTATGACATGATATGAGATGCATGACAATGACAACAACACACGAAGACAAAGACCCGAACCCGAGAAAATAAAATAAACTTAACGCCGGAAACGGCAAGAGTTGGAGTACAAATTGGGAAAGTCATATCTGGGGTGTTACAACACTCCACCACTACGAAAGGATCTCGTCCCGAGATCTAGGATTGAAAGAACGCCGGGTACTCAGAACGGAGGTGATCCTCGCGTTCCCAGGTAGCTTCACGGTCGGAATGGTGTGACCACTTGACTTTGAGAAATTTGATTGACTTGTTGCGAGTCTTGCGTTCAGTCTCTTCAAGAATAGCAACTGGGTGCTCACGATAGGAGAGATCTTCTTGGAGCTCAATGTCCTCGAAGTTGACGGTGCGGTCAGGAGTCTTGAAGCACTTTCGGAGCTAAGAGACATGGAACACGTCATGAACATTTGCAAAGTTTGAAGGAAGCTTGAGTTGATAGGCGAGGTCGCCTCTCTTGCTGACAATCTTGAAAGGTCCCACGTATCTAGGGGCAAGCTTCCCTTTGATACCGAAGCGACGAGTACCTTTCATAGGAGAGACGCAGAGGTAAACATGATCTCCGATCTCGAAAGCCAAATCATGGTGCTTACTATCATAGTAGCTCTTCTGGCGGGATTGGGCTGCTTTGAGGTTATCTCGAATGAATTTGCACATTTCTTCTGCCTCTGTGATTAAGTCATTTCCAAGAAGCTGACGTTCACCGGTTTCAGATCAGTTGAGAGGGGTATGGCACTTCCTGCCATACAGAATTTCAAATGGGGCCTTGCCCGAACTTGCTTGAAAACTGTTGTTGTAGGAGAATTCAGCATAAGGAAGACAATCCTCCCACTTCATGCCGAAGGAGATCACACAAGCCCTGAGCATATCTTCAAGAATCTGGTTGACACGCTCGACTTGACCGCTAGATTGAGGATGGAAAGTTGTGCTGAAGCGGATGTTGGTGCCCATGGCCTTCTGAAAAGAATCCCAAAACTTGGAGGTAAAGATGCTGCCACGGTCTGAAGAGATCACTTGTGGAATACCGTGCAGAGAGACAATTCGAGAGGTATAGAGTTCCGCCAATTGAGCTGCAGTGATCGACTCTTTGATAGGTAGAAAGTGAGCTACTTTAGTGAGTTAGTCGATGAAAACGAATATAGCATCATTGCCACGCTTGGACTTTGGAAACCCAGTCACGAAGTCCATTTCAATGTGGTCAAACTTCCATTCTGGAATGGCAAGAGGTTGGAGGAGACCAGCTGGCCTTTGGTGTTCTGCCTTCACTCTTCTGCAGACATCACATTCATTCACGAATTGAGCAATCTCGCGCTTCATTCAAGTCCACCAATAAGCTTGCTTAAGGTCCTGATACATCTTCGTGCTCCCAGGGTGGATGGAGAGTAGAGAATTGTGATCCTCGTTCATGATCACTTTATGGAGGTCACCTTTGGGTACAACAATACGATCCTCGAAGAAGAGAGTATCCTTGTCATCAAGGCGGTAGCACTTGTACTTGGGTTGACTCTTGGCAATCCCAATCTTCACCTTTTTCACCATAGCATCAAGAAGCTGGGCTTGGCGAATCTGGTCTTCCAAGGTAGGAGAGACTTGAAGGTTGGCGAGGAAACCTTGAGGAACAACTTGCAGATTAAGTTTGCGGAAAGCTTCACAAAGCTCGGGTTGATAAGGTTTGAGAATCAGACTGTTGCAGTAAGCCTTTCTGCTCAATGCGTCAGCAATCACATTGGCCTTGCCTGGAGTATACTCGATACTCGGATTATACTCTTGAATCATTTCGACCCATCGAGTTTTCCTGAGGTTGAGATTAGGCTGAGTGAAGATGTACTTGAGACTCTTGTGATCAGTGAAAATGTCCACTTTTCTTCCCAATAAGAGATGTCTCCAAGTCAAAAGAGCATGCACAACTGCCGCCAACTCGAGATCATGAGTGGGGTAGTTCTTCTCATTAGGCTTCATCTGGCGAGAGGTATAAGCAACAACTTTCTTCTCTTGCATCAATACTGCGCCAAGACCTTGGAGAGAGGCATCACAAAAGACCTCGTACGGCTTGGATTCATCAGGCGGAGTCAGAACTGGAGCAGTGATCAATTTCTCTTTCAAAGTGTTGAAAGCAATATCACACTCCGGAGACCAAACGTACTTGACGTGCTTCTGGAGAAGATTAGAGAGAGGCTTCGCGATCTTAGAAAAGTTTTCAACGAATCTTCGACAATAGCTTGCGAGACCGAGGAAGCTACGGAGTTGCTTCACGTTCTGAGGAGGTTCCCAATTCACAATTGCAGACACCTTCTCAGGATTCACGGCAATGCCCTTGGCAGAGATGATATGACCAAGATAAAGAACCTCATCAAGCCAAAATTCGCACTTGGAGAACTTGGCATAGAACTGGTGTTCCCTCAACTTATCGAGCACCAAACGCAAATGCTTGGCATGATCTTCCTTGTTCTTGGAGAAAACCAGAATGTCGTCGAGATAGACCAAAACGAAGTCATTGGTGTAGGAATTGAAGATGAAGTTCATCATGCGAGAGAACGTCGGAGGAGCATTGACGAGGCCAAAAGACATGACAGTGTATTCATATGAACCAAAGCTTGTCCTGAAAGCCGTCTTGGGAATATCTTGCTCACGGATTCGAATCTGATGATAACCCATACGGAGATCAAGCTTGGAGAATACTCGAGCACCTTTGAGTTGTTCGAACAGCTCATTGATGTTGGGAAGTGGGTATTTGTTCTTGATTGTCTTCTTGTTCAATGGACGGTAATCAACACAAAGTCGGTCCGTTCCATCCTTCTTCTTCACAAAAAGAACACCACAACCCCATGGAGAAGAACTAGGCCGGATGAGACCCATTTTCTCTTGAATATCGAGTTGCTTCTTCAGCTCCTTCAACTCTTCAGGTCCGAGCTTGTAAGGACGCTTGCACACAGGTTCCGTGCCAGGCTCAAGATCAATAACGAATTTTACTAGCCGGTGCGGAGGCATTCCTGGAAGCTCTTCTGGAAAGACGTCTTGATATTCGCAAACGACTGGAATTTGCGAGATGGCATCCAATTCACCCTTCTCATTGAGAGAAAACAGACGAATGGTATCATCACGAGAGGCAAAGACAATTACATCCTCAGACGAATGAGTCAATTGAATCTGCCTGGCTGCACAATCAAGCTGAGCCTTGTGCTTAGAAAGCCAATCCATTCCGAGAATAAGATCAATATCCGAGTTACCAAGAACCATTGGGGAAGAAAGGAACTTGTAGTCACCCAATGTGATAGTAACATCTGGGACAATAGCGCTTGCATTCATGAATTTACCCGGAGAAACAACAGATAACTGTCTAGGCAAATCTTGTAAAGGCAACTCATGCTTAGAAACAAATGGCCTCGAGATAAAACAATGCGATGCACCCGTGTCAAAAAGAACTTTTGCAGGAATATCATTAACAGGAAGGTTACCCATAATGACATCTGATGAGTCCTCTGCCTGAGCTGCATTCATCAGGTTGACCTTGGCAGACTTGGGGTTATGCTTGACCACAACTGTACTTGCAGATCTCACAGGAGGAGGAGGAGGAAGACGCCTCTGGTTGAAACACTTGTTGGCATAGTGACCCTTCTGTTGGCACTTGTTGCACGTGACCTCTGAAAGCGGACAGTGATACGAAGCACTCGATCTTGGAGCTTGAGACGAAGTCTTGTTCTGAAAGCCAGGGTTGGGTGGGTGGGAAGAACCACTGCCACTTTTGCTCTTCTGCTGATACGGCTGACGGAACGGAGGAGGAGGAAGCCAATACTTCTGCTGCTTGGCCACTTGAGTAGAGGAAGAAGGAGTAACATCTCTGACTCGCTTCTTGGAAGCATCACACCTCAATTGAGCAGTCTCTTGCTTCAGTGCCATGTTGTAGAACTCATCGTATCTCAAAGGCTCAAAGAGAACAAGAGCTAGCTGAATTTCTTCTCTGAGACCACCCCCTGAACTGGTATATCATGCTCTTCTCATCAGGCACGTCCTGCTTGGCAAAGCGAGCGAGCTTCTGAAACAACTTGTTGTAGTCATAGACAGACAAAGAGCCTTCCTTCAGGTTGCGGAATTCCTCACGCTTGCTTTCAACCACGCTCTGAGGAATATGATGAGCTTGGAAATCTTGACAGAATTCCTCCCAAGTGATAACACGTCCACCTCTGGAATCCTTGTACTGCTGGAACCATTCTGCAGCTTGATCTTTGAGTTGGAAGGAAGGGAACTTGACAAAGTCCACAGGCCTGACGTTACTGCACTCGAAATGCTTGCACAGATCCACTAGCCAATCGTCAGCATCGGTTGCCTCAACACAATTGCTGAAAGTCTTTGGCCCGTTAGCAAGGAACTGGTTGAGTGTAGCAAAGTGATTCTGATTGTTGCCTTGGTTCCCTTGGTTGCCTTGATTGCGCTCTTGAAGAATTTGCATGATCAGCTGTGTATTTGCATTGGTTGCGGCCATCACAGCTTGCCATGCCTCCGGAGGAGGTGGAGGTGGTGGCGGATCAGGATTCAGAGTCATGTGCGTTGGAGGAGCCATCCTGAAGAGGTTGACATCCATTAGCACACTGATAGAAAAATATTGAAGCTGAATCCAACGGAATGAAAATTGCAACATATAGTCTTCACATCCGAACAAAATGAACGAATGCATTCCTCTTGAAATGGTCACATATCCATAAATTGAGAAGCCACGTAGAATTAAGGTAGAGAAATAAATCAACAAGGTACGGATCAAGAACGAATACTTGGTAAGAAATCCCAATCTCAAACCAAATATCCGTGGAAGAAGAACTAGAGCTACAAGAATTCCCACCTATGAAACTCCCGAACCTTTCCGGTTATGCAATCAGGTGTTGGGGATATAGGGGAAGCATAATATCTCACCCAACTCTAGAAAATCCTACATCCAGATGTATCCATCCTTCAACACATAACCGAGAAAAACTTCGAAAACCATCTACAAGTTATGGCGATACTCCCGAACTCCCGCCCCAGTACTGGGTGGCGTCGAGGTTATCTCACCAACGAACTGCATAAAAGAGATTTTCGATGTCGGCGTACTAAACTCAGGTATTCCAGAACTGTAACGATAAAATTATGACGACAACACCTCAGAGCTCAACTCCCCGGGACACTTCCACAAAACCCCTGACAGGAGGCACCAAGACAATGTTCTCATCATAAAACCATCAGAACGATTCCAAGATACCCGCGTGATCCTAAAAAAAATTTAGTGAAATTTGAGAAGAGAAGAGACAAAACACTACGTCAGGATGCCTTACCAGAGCGATGAGGAGACTGGGAAGTAAAAAGAATTCCTAAACTCTCCGATATATAATTCCTAAATGACTCAAAACATTTTTCTAGACACAACACGGCCGCTAAAAACGATCAAGAAATGGGGCTCCTAAGGTCGGGGAAGGCTCTGATTACCAACTTATAATAACACCCTCGATGCGACTATAGCTCCCACGTGTCGAGGCACGACTTAGAGACATAATCGCATTGAAGGCATATGTCGCAAGTTAGGCAATCTTCACAACATCCCATGTAATATATAGATAATAAAAGGGGAGATAACATAGTTGGCTTACACTCGCCACGTCAATCCAGTACATAAATAACATTACATCATTCAAACACTCATGGCCCGACTACGGCGCCAAAATAAAAGATAACCCAACAAGCGACATGGTCCCGATCACCCCCAACTGGGCACCACTACTGATCATCAGGAAAGGAAACATAGTATCATTGAGAGTCCTCGTCGAACTCCCACTTGAGCTCGAGCGCGTCACCTGGAGCGGAATCATCAGGCCCTGCATCTGGTGTAATAGTAATCTGTGAGCCACAGGGACTCAGCAATCTCGCACCCTCGCGATCAAGACTATTTAAGCTTAATATGTATGGCAAGGTAAATATATGTGGAGCTGCAGCAAGCGACTAGCATATGGGTGGCTATGCTGTTCGCAAAAGAGAGCGAGAAGAGGAGGCAAAGCGTGAGAGAGAAACTAGGAAGCAAACCTGCGCAAACATTACTCCAACACCGTGTCCACTTCCCGGACTCCGCCGAGAAGAGGCCATCACGGTAACACACTCAGTTGATTCATTTTAATTAATTAAGGTTCAAGTTATCTACAACTGGACATTAACAAATTCCCATCTGCCCATAACCGCGGGCACGGCTTTCGAAAGTTCAAATCCCTGCAGGGGAGTCCCAACTTAGCCCATGACAAGCTCTCACGGTCAACGAAGGAATAGACCTCCTCCCGAGACGTTCCGATCAGACTCGGTACCTCGGTTATTCAAGACACTTCGACAGGTTAAAATAAGACCAGCAACACCGCCCGAATGTGCCGACAAATCCCGATAGGAGCTGCACATATCTCGTTCTCAGGGCACACTCAGATGAGCCAGACGTCGGGTAGGCCAGCCCAGAGTTGCCCCTGGTAGCCCCGGACATCGCTCGGTTGGACCAACACTCAGAGGAGCACTGGCCCGGGGGGGCTAAAATAAGATGACCCTCGGGCTCCGGAAACCCAAGGGAAAAAGGGGCTAGGTGGCGAATGGTAAAACCAAGGTTGGGCATTGCTGGAAAAGCTTTAATCAAGGCGAACTAACAAGGGGTTCCCATTATAACCCAACCGCGTAAGAACACAAAATCCGGGACATAACACTGATATGACGGAAACTAAGGTAGCAAGAGTGGAACAAAACACTAGGCAAGAGGCCGAGCCTTCCACCCTTTACCAAGTTTATAGATGCATTAAGATAACATGGCAATATAATGATATCCCAACAAGTAAATAAATGTTCCAACAAGGAAAGGCCTCCAATCTTCACCTGCAACTAGCAACGCTATAAGAGGGGCTGAGCAAAGCGGTAACATAGCCAATCAACGGTTTGCTAGGACATGGTGGGTTAGAGGTTTGACATGGCAAATTTGGGAGGCTTGAAAGAAAGTGGTAGGCATCGTAGCATTGGCATAGCAAAAGAGCGAGCAATCAACATAGCAAAGATAGTAGTGATTTCGAGGGTATGATCATCTTGCCTGCAAAGTTGTCAGAGTTGACTGGATCCTCGAAAGCAAACTCAACGGGCTCCTCGTTAGCGAACTCGTCTCCCGGCTCTACCCAAACAAGACAAACAAGCAACAAGGACACAATCAACCACGTGCAAGGATCAAGCAATACGATGCAAGGATGGTATGCTATGCGGGGTGCAATGCGGGATGCATATGCAAGATTTGACAGGAAATGCAAGAACCTGGCCTCAACTTGGAAATCCAAGTGTGCCACTGGAAAGATGAGATGAAATCGCTTGAAAACGATATAAAGAACGCCGGAATCGGAGTTACGGTTTGGAAATGGCAAGCGATTCAAATATGACACCGGTCTGCGATTTACAGCAAGTAGCCATCTAAATGCAATGAGATGAACATGCTACAGCACCAAACATGACAACAAAATACATGGCAGGGATGCATTCAAGATGCTTAACAAAAGTCTAGCACTGAGCTACGGCCAATTCATCCATTAACAGGTTCAAACAAGCATGGCAAAATGCATATGGCAAACAGATTTCAGACTTAGTGAAATTAACACTTGTCTGGAATTTCAGATCAGGTAGCACTCTTCGGAGCAACAAAACTACATGCTACAGGACCTGAACATGGCAAAGTAAAGCATGGCATGGAGCTACTCAAAGAGCTTAACAAAAGTCCCTTAGTGACCTTGAGCCAAAAGGGATCAGAAAATACAATTGCAAGCATGTGAACATGGCAAAAACATAATCAGTCAGACTTAGTGAAAACTGGAGCATGCTGAAAACAGATATCAAGTAGGCATGTTTACGAGCTCGATGCACTCACTACGGAGCAAGTCATGAACAAGCTAAGCATACATCTAAGAACACACAAAATGCAAGCTAGACATGGCAAGAACAATAGCATAGCATGCACGGATCAACTACAACATCATCGGCAAAATTGCAAACAAGTTGACAATCTGCCCAGATTCACAAAGTAGCAAAAGTAGAGCTCGATTGACTCAAGCTAGGGTGCTCCATAATTGCAAACAAAGACATGGATGGATAGAGCACTACAAGATTAACAAAACATCCTTACTGATCAATCCTCAAAAGAGGCACGGATCACTAGGAAACAACATGAACATATAAGGCATATTGAGATAAACAGTCCAAGGACTTAGTGGAAATGCTAAGTCCCTGAAATCAGCATTAACGAATTAACAGTCCAAGGTTTTGGGTGAGGGGATCCGGGAATTTCGGGAAGGAACTATATATAGGCATAGGAGGAGCTAGGAGAGTCCAATGAGGTGCGGTTTTCGGCCACGCAATCGTGATCGAACGCTCTAGATGATGGAGAAGGTTTTGGTGGGTTTTGGGCCAAATTGGAGGGATGTTGGGCTGCAACACACATGAGGCCTTTTCGGTCCCTCGGTTAACCGTTGGAGTATCAAACGAAGTCCAAATGATACAAAACTTGACAGGCGGTCTACCGGTAGTAGAACAAGGTCGCTTGGCAAGTCTCCGTCCAATCCGGAAATGTTTAATCCCCACACACGAAAGAAAGCTAGAAATGACCACCGAAGGAGAACGAAGCGCCGGAATGCAAAACGGACAACGGGGTAAAAAGCTCGAATGCATGAGATGAACACGTATGCAAATGCAATGCACATGATGACATGATATGAGATGCATGACAATGACAACAACACACGAAGACAAAGACCCGAACCCGAGAAAATAAAATAAACTTAACGCCAGAAACGGCAAGAGTTGGAGTACAAATTGGAAAAGTCATATCCGGGGTGTTACATAGCATGACTTCCAGAACAGGATTACCGTACCACTATGGCGTGGATCTCACTCTGGTTGATCTACGAGGTTCAGTAGTATCTTGTTCTGAAGTTTCATGATCATTATCATTAGCTTCCTCACTAATTGGTGTAGGTGTCACAGAAACAGATTTTTGTGATGTACTACTTTCCAATAAGGGAGTAGGTACAGTTACCTCGTCAAGTTCTACTTTCCTCCCACTCACTTCTTTCGAGAGAAACTCCTTCTCCAGAAAGTTTCTGAATTTAGCAACCAAAGTCTTGCCTTTGGATCTGTGATAGAAGGTGTATCCAATAGTTTCCTTTGGATATCCTATGAAGACACATTTTTCCAATTTGGGTTCGAGCTTATCAGGTTGAAGCTTTTTCACATAAGCATCGCAGCCCCAAACTTTTAGAAACGACAACTTTGGTTTCTTGCCAAACCACAGTTCATAAGGCATCGTCTCAACGGATTTTGATGGTGCCCTATTTAACGTGAATGCGGCCGTCTCTAGAGCGTATCCCCAAAACGATAGCGGTAAATCAGTAAGAGACATCATAGATCGTGCCATATCTAGTAAAGTACGATTACGACGTTCGGACACACCATTATGCTGTGGTGTTCCGGGTGGCGTGTGTTGCGAAACTATTCCACATTGTTTCAAATGTACACCAAACTCGTAACTCAAATATTCTCCTCCACGATCAGATCGTAGGAATTTTATTTTCTTGTTACGATGATTTTCAACTTCACTCTGAAATTCTTTGAACTTATCAAACGTTTCAGACTTGTGTTTCATTAAGTAGATATACCCATATCTGCTTAAGTCATCTGTGAAGGTGAGAAAATAACGATATCCGCCACGAGCCTCAACATTCATCGGACCACATACATCTGTATGTATGATTTCTAACAAATCTGTTGCTCTCTCCATAGTACCGGAGAACGGTGTTTTTGTCATCTTACCCATAAGGCACGGTTCGCAAGTACCAAGTGATTCATAATCAAGTGGTTCCAAAAGCCCATCAGTATGGAGTTTCTTCATGCGCTTTATACCGATATGACCTAAACGGCAGTGGCACAAATAAGTTGCACTATCATTATCAACTCTGCATCTTTTGGTTTCAACACTATGAATATGTGTGTCACTACTATCGAGATTTAATAATAATAGACCACTCTTTAAGGGTGCATGACCATAAAAGATATTACTCATGTAAATAGAACAACCATTATTCTCTGATTTAAATGAATAATCGTCTCGCATCAAACAAGATCCAGATATAATGTTCATGCTTAACGCTGGCACCAAATAACAATTATTTAGGTCTAATATCAATCCTGAAGGTAGATGTAGAGGTAGCATGCCGACTGCGATCACATCGACTTTGGAACCATTTCCCACGCGCATCGTCACCTCGTCCTTAGCCAATCTTCGCTTAATCCGTAGTCCCTATTTCGAGTTGCAAATATTAGCAATAGAACCAGTATCAAATACACAGGTGCTACTGCGAGCATTAGTAAGGTACACATCAATAACATGTATATCACATATACCTTTGTTCACCTTGCCATCCTTCTTATCCGCCAAATACTTGAGGCAGTTCCGCTTCCAATGACCAGTCTGCTTGCAGTAGAAGCACTCAGTTTCAGGCTTAGGTCCAGGTTTGGGTTTCTTCTCTTGAGCAGCAACTTGCTTGTTGTTCTTTTTGAAGTTCCCCTTCTTCTTCCCTTTGCCCTTTTTCTTGAAACTAGTGGTCTTGTTGACCATCAACACTTGATGCTCCTTCTTGATTTCTACCTCCGCAGCTTTCAGCATTGCGAAGAGCTCGGGAATAGTCTTATTCATCCCTTGCATATTATAGTTCATCACGAAGCTCTTGTAGCTTGGTGGCAGTGATTGGAGAATTCTGTCAATGACGCAATCATCTGGAAGATTAACTCCCAATTGAATCAAGTGATTATTGTACCCAGACATTTTGAGTATATGTTCACTGACAGAACTATTCTCCTCCATCTTGCAGCTATAGAACTTATTGGAGACTTCATATCTCTCAATCCGGGCATTTGCTTGAAATATTAACTTCAACTCCTGGAACATCTCATATGCTCCATGACGTTCAAAAAGTCGTTGAAGTCCCGATTCTAAGCCGTAAAGCATGGCACACTAAACTATCGAGTAGTCATCAGCTTTCCTCTGCCAGACGTTCATAACATCTGGTGTTGCTCCAGCAGCAGGCCTGGCACCCAACGGTGCTTCCAGGACGTAATTCTTCTGTGCAGCAATGAGGATAATCCTCAAGTTACGGACCCAGTCCGTGTAATTGCTACCATCATCTTTCAACATTGCTTTCTCAAGGAACGCATTAAAATTCAACGGAACAACAGCACGGGCCATCTATCTACAATCAAACATGAATAAGCAAGATACTATCAGGTACTAAGTTCATGATAAATTTAGGTTCAATTAATCATATTACTTAAAGAACTCCCACTTAGATAGACATCCCTCTAATCCTCTAAGTGATTACGTGATCCAAATCAACTAAACCATGTCCGATCATCACGTGAGATGGAGTAGCTTCATTGGTGAACATCACTATGTTGATCATATCTACTATATGATTCACGCTCGACCTTTCGGTCTCCGTGTTCCGAGGCCATATCTGTATATGCTTGGCTCGTCAAGTATAACCTGAGTATTCCGCGTGCGCAACTGTTTTGCACCCGTTGTATTTGAACGTAGAGCCTATCACACCCGATCATCACGTGGTGTCTCAGCACGACGAACTTTGGCAACGGTGCATACTCAGGGAGAACACTTCTTGATAATTAGTGAGAGATCATCTTATAATGCTACCGTCAATCAAAGCAAGATAAGATGCATAAAAGATAAACATCACATGCAATCAATATAAGTGATATGATATGGCCATCATCATCTTGTGCTTGTGATCTCCATCTTCGAAGCACCGTCATGATCACCATCGTCACTGGCGCGACGCCTTGATCTCCATCGTAGCATCGTTGTTGTCTCGCCAATCTTATGCTTTCACGACTATCGCTACCGCTTAGTGATAAAGTAAAGCATTACAGCGCGATTGCATTACATACAATAAAGCGACAACCATATGGCTCCTGCCAGTTGCCGATAACTCGGTTACAAAACATGATCATCTCATACAATAAAATTTAGCATCATGTCTTGACCATATCACATCACAACATGCCCTGCAAAAACAAGTTAGACGTCCTCTACTTTGTTGTTGCAAGTTTTACGTGGCTGCTACGGGCTTAAGCAAGAACCAATCTTACCTACGCATCAAAACCACAACGATAGTTTGTCAAGTTGGTGCTGTTTTAACCTTCGCAAGGACCGGGCGTAGCCACACTCGGTTCAACTAAAGTTGGAGAAACTGTCACCCGCTAGCCACCTTTGTGCAAAGCACGTCGGGAGAACCGGTCTCGCGTAAGCGTACGGGTAATGTCGGTCTGGGCCGCTTCGTCCAACAATACCGCCGAACCAAAGTATGACATGCTGGTAAGCAGTATGACTTATATCACCCACAACTCACTTGTGTTATACTCGTGCAAATAACATCAACACATAAAACCTAGGCTCGGATGCCACTGTTGGGTAACGTAGTAATTTCAAAAAAAATCCTACGCACACGCAAGATCATGGTGATGCATAGCAACGAGAGGGGAGAGTGTGATCTACTGCGACGCCCCGAGACCGATGTGCCAGGTGTCTTCTAGTTGTTCGCTGTTGTTGCCTTGTCATTTCTTGCGTGTCATGCATTGCATATCATGTCATCATGCGCATTTCTTTTGCATACGTGTTCGTCTCTTGCATCCGAGCATTTTCACCGTTGTCCGTTTTGCATTCCGGCGCTCCGTTCTCCTCCGGTGGTCCTTTCTACCTTTCTTTCGTGTGTGGGGGTTAAACATTTCCGAATTGGACCGAGACTTGCCAAGCGGCCTTGGTTTACTACCGGTAGACCTCCTGTCAAGTTTCGTACCATTTGGACTTCGTTTGATACTCCAACGGTTAACCGAGGGACCGAAAAGGCCTCGTGTGTGTTGCAGCCCAACACCCCTCCATTTTGGCCCAAAACCCACCTAAACCTATTCTATCTTCTAGAGTGTTCGATCACGAACGCGTGGCCGAAAACCGCACCTCATTTGGACTCTCCTAGCTCCCTCTACCTATATATAGGTGCCTTCCCCGTCATTTTCGCGGTTGAAACCCTAGCCGGTCTTTTCGTCGGACGTTTTCGGTCTTCGGAAACTGTTGTCGGGCTGCAATTCTCTCCTCTCCTCTCAGTCCATGGCCCTCTATATAGCCCACTAGACTCAACCTACCCCTTCTTGTGTCCGGAGCCGTCCGATGACGATCGCACGGTCCAAAAACCCTTCCTAACCCCTCTAACCCTAATCCTGTCTATAAAAGGAAGCCTCCCCTTCCATTTTTGGCAGCAGACAACTCCCTCCTCAAAATCAGCGCGCCGCCAGCCTCCTCCCACCTCCACCTCGCATTCCGTGCCGGCCTAACCCGCCGCCGCCACTTGGCGCTGCCCCAGCGGGCGAGCCGCCACCTGAACCCGCCGTCGCTGCCGCCTAGGGCCAGTGGCAGCACGCCACGTGCCCCTGCCAGCGCCTCCCTCCTCCCACCTTGCGCCGGCCCGCCCGACCCAGATCGAGGCCCGCTCGAGCCCATCTGGGCCTGGACGAGCCGCATCGCTGCCCGCAACCGCAAGAGCCTCGCTACCCTCGAGCTCCTTCGCCACCAACCCTCGCGTGACGCCTCCCACCGTCGTTCGCTGCTCCGGCGGGTCACCGGAGTCCGCCGTCGCCGGCGACCAGTCAGGTCGCGCTGCCGTTCTCCACCTCCTTCTCCCTGCCTTTCTTTCCTCTCTCTCTCTCGTCATGCCTCACCCCCATGAGTGCAGCTGCAGGAGCTTCGCCACCACCAATTTGGTAGGAGTCGCCATCCTCGTCCTAGAGCCGGCTGGAGCTCGCCCGTCGGCCCCGGATCCGACCTCCGGCGCCGTTCCCGTGCCCCTCGCCTCGCCGTTTCCCGAAGGCCGTGCCGCCCTGCTTTCCCTCGATCCCCTCTGGATCGAGGAGGAGGACGACGACAGACACGCCGACCGCGTGGGCCGCATCCAGCGCCGAGCCGGCCCACCGCTCGTCCAACCTGGGCTGAAGCCCACTGGGTGAGGCCCCCCCCCTGAGCGGCTTTTTTTTCTTCCCTGCTGTTGGGCCATGCTCTGTACGCCCAGTTTTGGCCCATAGTATGTTTTTTTCTGTGCTGCGTTTTTAGCATTTATCCTCAGAGTTACTGTTTTACAGAAAGCCCCCTAAACTTCATGCATTTAATAACTCCACAACCGTGCATCGGATCTAAATAAATTATATATGAAACTTGCTTAGAATTTCATCTAGTTTCATAATATGCAACTTTCATCTATGTTTAAAATGTTTAAAATGCTGTTTGATTAAATTTGCTAGATGGCATTTTAAAATGATTTATTTCATAGCTAAATAACCGTAGCTCGGATTTTAATAAACTTTATATGTAATTGGGGTAGAAAAATGTCTAGCTTAACATGGTGGCTTCATTTTGCATGCTTAACAACTCTAAAATTATGTTTAGGGCAGAACAGTACCTAACCTAATATATGCACATGAGGAGTTTCCGGATTTGTTGTTTGTTGTTCCCGGCCTCATTTAAACTTGACTAGATGGTATAGTTTTGTTTTGCTTCACCTCTTGCCATGCTTAAAAACATTTAATATTGTTGAGTACCTAACCGGAGAGAACTAAATAATTGACGTGGTGTTTCGTCAATATGCAACTCGTTGCATATTAAGCTCCACTTATTTTGTAGTGTTGTTTGATGCACTTTGCCATGCCATGCCCTCTTTAAACCAGACATGCATAATTCTTGTTTGCGCATCATGCCATGTCTATGTGGTGGTTGTTTACTAGGTTGTTTGCTCTTTTCCAGTGTTGCTTCTTCGGGTTGGTTCCGATAACGTCGTGTTGTGAGGATTCGTTCGTCTACGTCTGTTTGTCTTCGTCATGGACTCGTTCTTCTTCCTTGCGGGATCTCAGGCAAGATGACCATACCCTCGAAATCACTTCTATCTTTGCTTGCTAGTTGCTCGCTCTTTTGCTATGCCTATGCTACGATACCTACCACTTGCTTATCATGCCTCCTATATTGTTGAACCAAGCCTCTAACGCACCTTGTCCTAGCAAACCGTTGTTTGGCTATGTTACCGCTTTGCTCAGCCCCTCTTATAGCGTTGTTAGTTGCAGGTGAAGATTGAAGTTTGTTCCTTGTTGGAACATGGAGATGTTGTTCCTTGTTGGAACATGGTTACTTGTTGGGATATCACTATATATCTTATTTAATTAATGCATCTATATACTTGGTAAAGGGTGGAAAGCTCGGCCTTATGCCTGGTGTTTTGTTCCACTCTTGCCGCCCTAGTTTTCCGTCATATCGGTGTTATGTTCCCGGATTTTGCGTTCCTTACGCGGTTGGGTTATAATGGGAACCCCTTGACAGTTCGCTTTGAATAAAACTCCTCCAGCAAGGCCCAACCTTGGTTTTACCATTCGCCACCTAGCCTTTTTTCCCTTGGGAGTCGCGCATCCCGAGGGTCATCTTTATTTTAACTCCCCAGGCCAGTGCTTGTCTAAGTGTTGGTCCGAACTAGAGTCCTTTGCAGCGCCACCTCGGGGAAACTTGAGGGCTGGTTTTAGTTGTACGGAGTGCTCATCTGGTGTTGCCCTGAGAACGAGATATGTGCAGCTCCTATCAGGATGTCGGCGCATCGGGCGGTCTTGATGGACTTGTTTTACCATTGTCGAGGATGTCTTGAAGAACCGGGATACCGAGTCTGATCGGAATGTCTCGGGAGGATGTCTATTCCTTCGTTGACCGTGAGAGCTTGTCATGATCGTGAGGATCAGTGTATTCCTTCGTCTTCCCGCTAGAAGGAATATCCTTCGTTGACCGTGAGAGCTTGTGATGGGCTAAGTTGGGACACCCCTGCAGGGATTTGAACTTTCGAAAGCCGTGCCCGCGGTTATGGGCAGATGGGAATTTGTTAATGTCCGGTTGTAGAAAACCTGAACTTGACCTTAATTAAAATGCATCAACCGCGTGTGTAACCGTGATGGTCTCTTCTCGGCGGAGTCCGGGAAGAGAACACGGTGTTGGAGTTATGCTTGACGTAGGTTGCTATAGGATCACTTCTCGATCATACTTTTATCGATCGTGCTTTGCCTTCTCTTCTCGCTCTCATTTGCGTATGTTAGCCACCATATATGCTAGTCGCTTGCTGCAGCTCCACCTCATACCTTTACCTTACCCATAAGCTTAAATAGTCTTGATCGCGAGGGTGCGAGATTGCTAAGTCCCCGTGGCTCATAGATTCTTCCAAAACCAGCTTGCAGGTGCCGTTGAACAGAGCAGGTGACGCAACCAAGCTCAAGGAGGAGCTCGATGAAGATCTATCCTTTGTGTTGTTTTCGTTCTAGTTGATCAGTAGTGGAGCCCAGTTGGGGTCGATCGGGGACCTTTGTCGCATTTGGGGTTCTTCTTTTATTTTGGTTCCGTAGTCGGACCTTGATTGTATTTGGATGAGGTAATGTTTTATTCATGTATTGTGTGAAGTGGCGATTGTAAGCCAACTATGTTACTCTTTCCCTTATGTATTACATGGTTTGTGTGAAGATTACCTCACTTGCGACATTGCTTTCAATGCGGTTATGCCTCTAAGTCGTGCTTCGACACGTGGGAGATATAGCCGCATCGAGGGCTTGACATCTACGTACCCTCGTAGATCGACAACGGAAGCGTTAGTACAATGTGGTTGATGTAGTCGTACGTCTTCACGGCCCGACCGATCAAGCACCGAAACTACGGCACCTCCGAGTTCTAGCACACGTTCAGCTCGATGGCGATCCCCGGACTCCATCCAGCAAAGTGTCGGGGAAGAGTTCCGTCAGCACGACGGCGTGGTGACGATCTTGATGTACTACCGTCGCAGGGCTTCGCCTAAGCACCGCTACAATATTATCGAGGACTATGGTGGAAGGGGGCACCAGACACGGCTAAGAATATGATCACGTGGATCAACTTGTGTCTCTAGGGGTTCCCCCTGCCTACGTATATAAAGGATCAAAGAGGGGGTGCGGCCGGCCAGGAGAGGGCGCGCCAGGAGGAGTCCTACTCCCTCCGGGAGTAGGATTCCCCCCCCCTTTCCTAGTTGGAATAGGATTCGGGAGGGGGGAAAGAGGAGAGAGAGAAGGAAGGGGGGGCGCCGCCCCCCTCTCCTTGTCCTATTCGGACTAGGGGGGAGGGGCGCGCGGCCCAGCCCTGGCCACCTCTCCTCTCTTCCACTAAGGCCCACTAAGGCCCATATACCTCCCGGGGGGTTCCGGTAACCTCCCGGTACTCTGGTAAAATCCCGATTTCACCCAGAACACTTCCGATATCCAAATATAGGCTTCCAACATATCAATCTTTATGTCTCGACCATTTCGAGACTCCTCGTCATGTCCCCGATCCCATCCGGGACTCCGAACTCCTTCGGTACATCAAAACTCATAAACTCATAATATAACTATCATCGAAACCTTAAGCGTGCGGACCCTACGGGTTTGAGAACAATGTATACATGACCGAGACACGTCTCCGGTCAATAACCAATAGCGGAACCTGGATGCTCATATTGGCTCCTACATATTCTACGAAGATCTTTATCGGTCAGACCGCATAACAACATACGTTGTTCCCTTTGTCATCGGTATGTTACTTGCCCGAGATTCGATCGTCGGTATCTTAATACCTAGTTCAATCTCGTTACCGGCAAGTCTCTTTACTCATTCCGTAATACATCATCTCACAACTAACTCATTAGTTGCAATGCTTGCAAGGCTTATGTGATGTGTATTACCGAGAGGGCCCAGAGATACCTCTCCAACAATCGAAGTGACAAATCCTAATCTCGAAATACGCCAACCCAACATGTACCTTTGGAGACACCTGTAGAGCACCTTTATAATCACCCAGTTACGTTGTGACGTTTGGTAGCACACAAAGTGTTCCTCCGGTAAACGGGAGTTGCATAATCTCATAGTCATAGGAACATGTATAAGTCATGAAGAAAGCAATAGCAACATACTAAACGATCGGGTGCTAAGCTAATGGAATGGGTCATGTCAATCAGATCATTCACCTAATGATGTGATCCCGTTAATCAAATAACAACTATTTGTCCATGGTTAGGAAACATAACCATCTTTGATTAACGAGCTAGTCTAGTAGAGGCATACTAGTGACACTCTGTTTGTCTATGTATTCACACATGTATTATGTTTCCGGTTAATACAATTCTAGCATGAATAATAAAAATTTATCATGATATAAGGAAATAAATAATAACTTTATTATTGCCTCTAGGGCATATTTCCTTCAGGATCAACCAGCTGCTTCTTCAAATCCTCAAACGCTGCATCAGCAGCATCACTCCAGACAAAGTTATCTATCTTTTTCATCATCTAAATACAGAGGGATAGCCTTCTCCCCTAACCGGCTTATGAACCGACTTAATGTTGCAATATGACCCGCCAGACGCTGCACATCATTGATACACGCCAGCTTTGCCAGAGAGGTGATAGCTTTCATCTTCTCCGGATTAGCTTCAATTCCTGTGTTAGACACCAAAAAACCCAGGAGCTTGCCTACCGGCACACCAAAAACACACTTGGTCGGGTTAAGCATCATCTTGTAAACCCGGAGATTATCAAAGGTTTCCTTCAAATCATCTATCAGTCTCTCTTTCTCTCCGGATTTCACCACAATATCATCCACATAGGCATGAACATTACGCCCGATTTGGTTATGAAGGCAATTTTGCACACACCTCTGTTAAGTCACCTGGGCACTCTTGAGCCCAAAAGGCATGGACAGATAGCAGAAGGCTCCAAAGGGAGATATGAAAGTCGTCTTCTCCTGGTCCTTAACTGCCATCTTGATCTGATGATAACCAGAATAAGCATCCAAAACACTCAAACGCTCACAACCCGCCGTAGCATCAATAATCTGATCAATACGAGGGAGAGCAAAAGGATCAGCCGGACAAGCCTTATTTAAATCCGTGTAGTCCACACACATATGCCAAGTGCCGTTTTCCTTAAGTACCAGCACCGGATTAGCCAACCACTCAGGATGGAAAACTTCAATGATGAACCCAGCTGCCAAGAGCCAGGCTACTTCCTCTCCAATGGCCTTCCGTCCCTCCTCATCAAAACGGCGAAGAAATTGTTTGACCGGCTTAAACTTTGGATCAATATTAAGAGTGTGCTTAGCGAGTTCTCTCGGTACACCCGGCATGTCTGAAGGCTTCCATGCAAAGATGTCCCGGTTCTCATGGATGAACTCGATGAGTGCGCTTTCCTATTTCGGATCCAGATTAGCACTGATGCTGAACTTCTTGGATGAGTCGCCAGGAACAAAATCAACCATCTTGGTATCATCTACCGACTTAAACTTTAACACCGGATCATGCTCTGTGGTTGGCTTTTCCAAAGACGTCATATCTGTCGGGTCAACATTGTCCTTGTAAAACTTCAACTCCTCTGTTGCACAAACTGACTCAGCATAAGCCGCATCCCCTTCTTCACACTCTAGTGCTATCTTACGGCTCCCGTGTACTGTAATGGTTCCTTTGTGACCCAGCATCTTGAGCTGCAGATACACGTAACACGGCCGCGCCATGAACTTGGCGTAAGCCGGTCGTCCAAACAGAGCGTGATATGGGCTATGGATCTTGACCACTTCAAAGGTCAATGTTTCTGACCTAGAATCATGATAATCCCCAAAAACAACTTCCAGATCTATCTTACCGACTGGATACGCCGACTTACCAGGCACCACGCCATGGAAAACAGTGTTTGACGGCTTAAGATTTTTATCAGTCAACCCCATGCGCCAGAAAGTTTCATAATAAAGGATATTGATGCTGCTCCCTCCGTCCATGAGTACTTTGGTAAACTTATACCCTCCGACCTACGGTGCAACCACCAAAGCAAAATGACCCGGATTATCAACCCGGGGTGGATGATCTTCCTGACTCCACATGATGGGCTGCTCAGATCAACGTAGATAGCGAGGAACTTCCGGCTTAACAACATTGACTAATCTCTTATGCAACTTCTAGTCATGCTTACACAAGCTAGTGGTAAACACATGATATTGCCCACTATTCAACTGCTTCGGGTTGCTCTGGTAACCAGACTGTTGTTGTTGCTGACCCCCTTGATTACTCTGCTGGTTGTAACCACCCTGGTTGTTGTGATTACCTTGATTTCCTTGGAACCCAAAGTTAAAACCGCCACCGCCATAACCCGGACCGTGAGAGCCGGGCCCAGAACCGCCACCTGGCCCATGGCTGTCATGGAAAAGATTTGAATTTTTGTACTCCTTCATGATGTGACAATCCTTCCATAGATGCCTGGATGGTCTTTTTTCGTACCATGTCGTGGGCAGGGCTGATTTAACATACGCTCAAGATTGATGCTGGAACTGCTGGCTTGTGGGGGCGGTTTACCCTTTCGACGATGACCATTATTTCGTGCATTGGTGTTAGCCACAAAGTCAAAACTATTATCAACTTTGCGCTTACCGTTGCCTCCCGGGTTATACTGCTGCCCCTTAGCGTTGCTGCTCGTCTTCCCCTTTCCCACTTTATCGTCATCAGACTCAGGGTCTTTGGTACTATCAGAGTCAACATATTTAACCAGAGCCGCCATGAGTGTGCCCATGTCATTGCAGTGGCGTTTGAGCCGCCCTAATTTCTGCTTCGAGGGCGTGAAACGGCAGTTGTTCTCCAACATCAACACTGCTGAGTCGGCATTGATGCGATCCGACGAGTGTAAGATTGTTGAGACCCGGCGCACCCAATGGGTTGTTGATTCACCATCTTCCTGAACACAGGCAGCTAGATCCATAATCGACATGGGTTGTTTACATGTATCTTTGAAGTTCTGGATTAGTCCTGGCCATCTCAGGCCCGGCCCTGTCGGCCCACCCAGGCCCGACCCTAAAATCCAGGGCCTAGGCCCAATGGGCTTGCCCGTGGACCGGGTTTGGGCCTGAGTTTTGAGCCCACCAGCAGGGACTGGGCGGGCTTGGGCTTGGCATATTGACATTTTAAGGAAGAGGCCCAGCCCACGGCCCTAAGCCCTAAGGGCTTTTTAGGGCTTTTTACCAGATGGGCTGGGCTTGGGCTTGAAAAGTAGGCCTGATGGTAGGGCTTGGGAGGGCCTCGGCCTTAGTTTTCTGCCATGGGCTTTTTTAGGCCCGGCCCAAGCCCGGTCCGGCCCGGCCCATGACTAGATATATTCTGGATAAATCGGGCTTTCAACTTGGCCCATGACCCGATGGAATTGGCAGGGAGCCCCTTCAACCAGGTGCGGGCCGTTCCTTCTAGCATCAGGGGAAAATACTTAGCACACACAGCCTCGCTGACGTCCAGCAACTCCATGGCCATCTCATAACTCTCAATCCATGCCTCATGACTTAAATCAGCTGTATAGTTTGGCACCTTGTGAGGCCCTTTGAAATCTTTGGGCAGACACTCATTACGTAGATCTGAGACCAAGCATGGTACGTCCAAGTTTCTAAAGGTTACCCCTAGATCCACAGAGGTGGTCGGACGAACCAGAGTTGGTTGACGAGCCGTATACTGAGCTGCCAGCTCGGCCTCTCGGCGAGCTCTACCTTGATCCACCACGTCCTGAGCGTTTGCACCACCGCCTGTCGGGTCATGCCCACGGGGCGGGTTACGGTTTCGCCCACTACTTGATACAGCCGGTTCATCAAGATGTCTGATGTAACTTCAGCTCGGGTGAGGGGTGGAATGAATCCTATCACGACTGTAGGAATAAGCCTGTTGATGAGTTAGCGCCATCTGGAGAAGCTCTCTTGCCCTCCGCGTTTCAACCGCCGCCGGCGACTCACCATCATCCGGGATCGCTGCCAGTCGTGACGCCGCAGTGATCATGTTATCCAAGGGGTTAGAATAATGTCCCGGTGGTGTCGGCACATGCTGCGGCGGGTTGGTGTTCTGACGAGGCGGGTCCATTGTACGCGGCTGAACTGGCGTACCAGTCCCAGGTGCTTCGACCTGGTTTGCAACTGCCGGATTACTGGTTCCTGCACCTGGCGTGTTAAAAAGATTCCTCGCCTCATAAACCGAAGGCAGACGAGTCTGATGCCTCCTCCTCATAACTTCATTGGAAGCGTTCTGATCTAACATGAGCCGGAAAGATTGTGACTGAATCCGCCGAGCTTGAGCATCCAAAGTGGTCCACTCTTCAGCCATCCTGGCGCTTTCAGCGTTTAACTCCTCCTTGGCCTATGCTATCTCATCACGCAATTTTGTGATCGCCGCATCGTGCTGATCTTGATCCGTCGGGTTAACCACCGTTGTTAACAGCATCGTCAATTTATCCAGCAAATCGGTTAAATCCTGAGCCGGCGGGCGCTCAGGGCCTCCTGCCCCGGCAGCCGTTGTCGCCCCTGACCCAGAAACCAGCTCCGCCGCAGTTGATGAGTGGTGCACGGGCTGTGTACCGGCCATGAAAATTGCAACCCGATTCGGCGGCTCACAGGGGTCCGAAATACTGTCGCCATCGGAACAGCCCCCAAGCCGGCCGTCTGACAGTTGATACAAAGACTCTGTCTCATCGGTGGATGACCCGCCATCAGAATAAACAACGGTCTCATCACCAAATGCTAGCATGTCCTCAAATTCCACTCCATGGATAAATCCCACGAAGGCACGATTCATGGCAGGCCGAACCCGGGCGGGTCTCTCACGCTGAGCCGTCTCGACGATGTCGGTGCAGATGTCCGGCTCAGGGCCCGGTTCGCTGATCTTGCCGATGAAGACGTGGATTCCACCAAAAGGGACCTGGTACCCGTACTCAATTGAGCCAGCCTCGGGGCCCCAGCCTGCGTCGTCGATGTAGAGCTTGTCGCGGTGACTCTTGGTCATCCGTCCCATGGCGTATCCCTTTATCCCTTCGAAGCTGCCCTTTAAGAACTCGAAACCATCGTGTGATAGCCCCACGGTGGGCGCCAACTGTCGTGGAATTGTCACGACAGATGTCCTAGTGTGAGGACTTAGTCATGGAGCCATCGTGTTGAGGTTAGCTTAAAGGGGTTAATCAGGACAAAGGACACGAGGAGTTTATACTGGTTCGGTCCCTTACGATGAAGGTAAAAGCCTAGTCTAGTTTGTAGTTGGTATTGCTAGGGTTTTGATGAGCAGGGAGCGAATACGCTTGACCCGGCTCTTGATCTGTTGTTTCTTGTCCTAAGCCGCCGCTAGGTCGTCGCCTTATATACATGGGTTGACGCCCTACGGCCCTCAGAGTCCCGGCCAGCTTATACAACGTATCCGGCTCGGTGACCTTTCACATATGCCTTACAATACAAGTTTACATACATGGTGGTTTATACTCATGGGCCTTAAGCCGCCTTCGGGTCTGGGCCCTCTACTAAGCCTATCTATGAATTGCCATGTGACCTTGGGCTTCATTGTGATGAATCTTCATAGGGATGACCCGACCCCTCCTGGGTGGGTCATACCTAATAGTTATATCCCCAACACTACCTCTACATCTGCCGTCGGGATTAGTTTTAGACCTCAACAATTGTTATTTGGTGCCAGCGTTGAGCATAAACATTATATCTGGATCTTGTTCATTGCGAGACGGTTATTCATTTAAATTGGAGAATAATGGTTGTTCTATTTATATGAGTAATATCTTTTATGGCCATGCACCCTTGATGAATGGTCTATTCTTGTTGAATCTTGATCGTAGTGATACACATATTCATAATATTGATGCCAAAAGATGCAAAGTTGATAATGATAGTGCGACATACTTGTGGCACTGCCATTTAGGTCATATTGGTGTAAAGCACATGAAGAAAGTCCATGCGGATGGACTTTTGGAATCACTTGATTATGAATCATTTGATATTGCGAACCATGCCTTATGGGCAAGATGACTAAAACTCCGTTCTCCGGAACAATGGAGCGAGCTAGTGTCTTATTGGAAATAATACATACCGATGTATGCGGTCCGATGAGTGTTGAGGCACGCGGCGGGTATTGTTATTTTCTAACCTTTACATATGATTTGAGAAGATATGGGTATATCTACTTAATGAAACACAAAGCTGAAACATTTGAAAATTTCAAAGAATTCAGAGTGAAGTGGAGAATCATCATAACAAGAAAATTAAGTTTCTACGATCTGATCGTGGAGGTGAATATTTGAGTTATGAGTTTGGCCTTCATTTAAAACAATTTGGAATTGTTTCATAACTCACGCCACCTGGAACACCACAGCGTAATGGTGTGTGCAAACATCATAACCGTACTTTATTAGATATGGTGCATTCTATGATGTCTCTTACCGATTTACCACTATCGTTTTGGGGTTATGCATTAGAGACAGCCGCGTTCTCGTTAAATAGGGCAACATCTAAATCCATTGAGACGACACCATATGAACTATGGTTTGGCAAGAAACCTAAGCCGTCGTTTCTTAAAGTTTGGGGATGCAACACTTATGTCAAAAGGCTTCAGCCTGATAAGCTCGAACCCAAATCGGAGAAGTGCATCTTCATAGGATACCCTAAGGAAACTATTGGGTACACCTTCTACCACAGATCCGGAGGCAAGATCTTTGTTGCCAAGAATGGGTCCTTTCTGGAGAAGGAGTTTCTCTCGAAAGAAGTGAGTGGGAGGAAAGTAGAACTTGATGAGGTAATTGTACCTTTTCTCGAATTGGAAAGTAGCACATCGGAGAAAACTATTCCCATGATGCCTACACCAACTGGAGAGGAAGCTAACGATGATGGTCATGAAACTTCGGATCAAGTTACTGCTGGACCTCGTAGGTCGACCAGAGCATGTTCCACAGAAGAGTGGTATGGTAATCCTGTCCTGAAAGTTATGTTATTAGACCATGGAGAACCTATGAACTATGAAGAAGTTATGCCCAGATTCCGATAAATGGCTTGAAGGCTGAACTCTGAGATAGGATCCATGTATGAGAACAAAGTATGGACTTTGGTGGACTTCCCTGATGATCAGCAAGCCATTGAGAATCAATGGATCTTCAAGAAGAAGACATACACTGATGGTAATGTCACTATCTACAAAGCTCGACTTGTCGTGAAAGTTTTTCGACAAGTTCAAGGAGTTGACTACGATGAGACTTTCTCACCCGTAGCGATGCTTAAGTCTGTACGAATCATGTTAGCAATTGTCACATTTTATAATTATGAAATCTGTCAAATGGACGTAAAAACTGCATTCCTTAATGGATTTCTTAAAGAAGAGTTGTATATGATGCAACCATAGGGTTTTGTCGATCCTAAAGGTGCTAACAAAGTGTGCAAGCTCCAGCGATCCATCTATGGACTGATGCAAGCATCTCAGAGTTGGAATATACGCTTTGATGAGGTGATAAAAGCATATGGTTTTATACAAACTTATGGTGAAGCCTGTATTTACAAGAAAGTGAGTGGGAGCTCTGTAGCATTTATGATATTATATGCGGATGACAAGTTGTTGATTGGAAATGATATAGAATTTCTGGATATCATAAAAGGATACTTGAATACGAATTTTTCAATGAAAGACCTCGGTGAAGCTGCTTATATATTGGGCATCAAGATCTATAGGGATAGATCGAGACGCTTAATAGGACTTCCACAAAGCACATACCTTGACAAAGTTTTGAAGAAGTTCAAAATGGATCAGTTAAAGAAAGGGTTCTTGCTTGTATTACAAGGTGTGAAATTGAGTCAGACTCAAAGCCTGACCACTACAGAAGATAGAGATAAAATGAAAGGCATTCCCTATATATGTCTCAGCCATAGGTTCTATCATGTATGATATGTTGTGTACCATACCTGATGTGTGCCTTACCATAAGTTTGGCAAGGAGGTACCAAAGTAATCCAGGAGTGGCTCACTGGACAGCGGTCAAGAACATCCTAAAGTACCTGAAAAGGACCAAGGATATGTTTTTCATTTATGGAGATGATGAAGAGCTCGTCGTAAATGGTTACGTCGATGCTAGTTTCGACACTAATCCGGATGACTCTAAGTCACAAACCGGATATGTATTTATATTGAATGGTGGAGCTGTCAGATGGTGCAATTCCAAGCAGAGCATCATGGTGGGATCTACGTGTGAAGCAGAGTACATAGTTGCTTCAGAAGCAGTGCATGAAGGAGTCTGGATGAAGGAGTTAATATCCGATCTGGGTGAATATCCAGTGCATCGGGTCCAATGAAAATCTTTTATGAAAACACTGAAGCAATTGCCTTAGTGAAGGAATCCAGGTTTCACAAGAGAACCAAACACATCAAGGGAAGCTTTAACTCCATTCGTGAAAAGGTCAAGGATGGAGACATAGAGATTTGCAAAATACATACGGATTTGAATGTAGCAGACCTGTTGACTAAGCCTCTTCCGCGAGCAAAACATGATCAACACCATGACTCCATGGGTGTTAGATTCATTACAATGTAATCTAGATTATTGACTCTAGTGCAAGTAGGAGACTGATGGAAATATGCCCTAGAGGCAATAATAAAGTTATTATTATTATATTTCCTTATTCATGATAAAGGTTTATTATTCATGCTAGAATTGTATTGATCGGAAACTTAAATACATGTGTAGATACATAAACAAATAGTATGTCCCTAGTAAGCCTCTACTAGACTAGCTCGTTGATCAAAGATGGTTAAGGTTTCCTAACCATAGACATGTGTTGTCACTTGATAAGGGATCACAACATTAGGAGAATGATGTGATGGACAAGACCCATCCGTTAGCTTAGCATATGATCGTTCGGTTTATTGCTATTGCTTTCTTCATGTCAAATACATATTCCTTTGACTATGAGATCATGCAACTCCCGGATACTGGAGGAATACCTTGTGTTCTATCAAACGTCACAACGTAACTGGGTGATCATAAAGATGCTCTACAGGTATCTCCGAAGGTGTTTGTTGAGTTGGCATAGATCGAGATTAGGATTTGTCACTCTGTGTATCGGAGAGGTATCTCTGGGCCCTCTCGGTAATACACGTCACAAGAAGCTTGCAAGCAAATTGACTAAGGAGTTAGTTAAGAGATGATGTATTATAGAACGAGTAAAGAGACTTGTCGATAAAGAGATTGAACTAGGTATGAAGATACCGACGATCGAATCTTGGGCAAGTAACATACCGATAGACAAAGGGAATTACATATGTTGTCATAAGGTTCAACCGAAAAATATCTACGTAGAATATGTAGGAACCAATAGGGACATCCAGGTTCCTCTATTGGTTATTGACCGGAGAGGTGTCTCGGTCATGTCTACATAGTTCTCGAACCCATAGGGTCTGCACGCTTAACGTTCGTTGACGATATAGTGTTATATGAGTTATATGATTTGGTGACCGAATGTTGTTCGGAGTCCGAGATGAGATCACCGACATGAGGAGGAGCTCCAGAATGGTCTGGAGGTAAAGATTGATATATAGGACGATACTATTTGGACACCGGAAAGGTTTCAGGTTGTATCGGGTAACCATCAGATCGCCGGAAGGGGTTTCGGGAGGCCCCCGGGAGGTCTATGGGCCTAATGGGCCAAGGGAAGGCACACACCAGCCCACAAGGGGGCTGGCGTGCCCTCTCCTAGGCCGCCGGCCCTAGGAGAAGGAACGGGGGAGGGTTGACCCCTCCTACCTTTCCCTCCTCATGAGAGAAAGGAAAGGGGGGCGCCACCTCCCCCTGCCTTCCTCCCGTGTGCCATAAAGGAAGGGGGCGGCCAGGGTAGGAGCCCAAGGAGGATTCAGCCACCCTTGGGGGCGCCTCCTGGCTGCCTCCCCTCTCCCCCACCTATATACGAGGGAGGGGGCACCACACAAAGGCACGACAATCTCTTAGCCATGTGTGGCGCCCCTCTCCACGGTTTCGTTCCTTGGTCATATTTTCGGAGTGCTTAGGCGAAGCCCTGCGGAGATAGCTTCATCACCACCATCACCACGCCGTCGTGCTGCAGGAACTCATCTACTACTTCGTCCGTCTTGCTGGTTCAAGAAGGCGAGGACGTCATCGAGCTGAACGTGTGCTGAACACGGAGGTGCCGTACGTTCGATACTTGATCGGTTGGATCGCGGAGAAGTTCGACTACATCAACCACGTTAATAAATGCTTCTGCTTACGATCTACGAGGGACGTTGACACACTCTCCCCTCTCGTTGTTGTGCATCTCCATGGATAGATCTTGTGTGTGCGTAGAATTTTTTTTGTTTTCCATGCAATGTTCCCCAACACCACGAGCCTCCTCCACTGTGCTCCTTTGGCTCCGTGGGTGTCTTCTGTCCGGAAAAAAATCTCCAAAAAGTTTCATTGCATTTGTACTTCGTTTGGTATTGATATTCTGGAAAGTAAAAAACAAGCAGAAAAGAACAACTGGCACTGGGCACTATGTTAATAGGTAGTCCCAAAAAATGATATAAAGTTGCTAATAAATGAATATAAAACATCTAAGATTGATAATATAACAACATGGAACAAATAAAAATTATAGATACGTTGGAGACGTATCAGTCTGCTACCAGATGGGACACTGAATATCTTCTTAACCATGTCTCTTGAAAAGTGGATCTCCTTGTTGTCATTAATCCCACAATTCACAAAAATTAAACAAACGAGTAGATGTTGCAAGAAAAAGAGAAAAGGTGTTGTGCAACAGAGAGAAGAACATAAGGAGATATTGCATACTTAAGCACACGACTCTTAGTGTTAATACTCATAACTATGAAATCGAGAAGCCCTTCAGGAGGAGGAACCAAAGGAGAGATGTATAGCAAATCCCCGAAGCTGGACTTGCTTATTGCATACCTCTTCTTCCCTTTGATGGCATTGGCTATGTCGCGCAGCCACTTTGCCGACCATCGAGTTTGGTAGATGGGCATGCTGCGAACACAAAACAAAAATGAAAAAAAGCAGGATGCTATGAGCATGCATCTCTAGTGATCTAAAGAAAATGAAAAACAATACTGAGATTAGTGGAAAATTGTATACATGATGCAAAAATCAGGATTTTTTTAGCTAACTCAAGCAGGCATCTAATTTCAGAAAATGAAAGCTGTTTATAACATTCCTTATTCAGAAGCATATAACCTAAATCCCCTCTGCTAAAAGCTACAGGAAATGCAGCAAGAAATGAGCTATGAGCAAGTCTAGCAAATTTCCTCTACTGAAAACTAAAGCTAAAATTCACAACCCATGAGCTGCAAAAAAATGACCTAACAAGCATGAGCTAAAAAAGGTAGAATGGGCTATAGAAACTATGAGCTATTCAGAAATTAACACGGTGGGATGCTGCAACTTTAAGTTTATCACAAGCTATGAGCTTCAGAGAAAATCATAAGGAATCCTACAGAAACTATGAACTCCAGAAATTCAGAAATAATAAGACGGATCCTGCAGCTTTAAGTCCCTTTGCATGACATTACCAATGCAGAAAATTCAGCAAGCACAACTAAAAAATCAAACCTGAAACTCGGTAAAATTCAGCAGGATATCTACAAACACCTAAAACTCATTGGAACAATATAACAAAAGCACAAACTCTGCTCACATGTGCCCTGGCAAAAAACATGTTAATCTGCAAAAAATATGTAAACAAATTCTGCAACACATCCAAATCATGCAACCTAACTACACCGGCGACCTACAACACCACCGAACTATCTACACCAACAACCACTCTCCAACAAACTAGTCGTCTCCCTGCTAGTTGCGTCGTCGTCGTCATCTCGGTGGATATGCCACCCCTATGGATCCAGCTGCCCCGGGGGAGAACCGCCATGAACGCCTACAGAATCACCAGAAATGCGGGGAAAAGGGGAGGGGAGGGGTCTCAGATCCATACCTGCTAGAGTCGACGTCGCCGTTGCCACTGCGCTGGATATGCCCGGTCGCCCAATGCCTTGCGCCGCTGGCCCCGCCGCCCTCCCAGATCCAGAAGTGTCGCCCTCCGAGAGATACGAGTCGACGGAGCTGCCAGTTGCATGAATGCTGGTCCTGAAACAAGGGCTCTGTTTCAGAAAACGGACGCGGTGACGCGGAAGTGGGACGCTCTTGTCCGTCTAATCAACAGACTATCCGACAGACGTTGAGCTGGCGGACGCGGCGCGTGATCGGTCGGCTGGCTGAAGGTAAGCTTTTCGGTAGCAATATAGGTAGAAAGAAATATTGTGTTGTTTTGAATGATTTAAAAATTGCTCACCACGCGTGCCTCGCAGTAATATGCAGGGTTGATCTACAACGGGAGGGCGACAAGTGGCATGCATATGCGTTCCAAGCTAGTGCGGCATGGGCGCGCGTCGTCTTTTATGCGCCCACACTGCACGACTCGGGCCAGGTTCAGACTTTTGGGCCGGTCTCTGATTCGAAGCAGACTCGCTCCCGGTCCCCGGTGGATTTGGACCGACCGTCACGTGCGTAAAGGGTGGGGGCTTGAGCCGGAAGGCGACTACTACTACCACCAGCTCTCGCTGTTGGTTGTTCCGCTACAGAGAGATTCCGCGACTCCATATCCCACCAGCCAAAACCAGACCGCCGACCGCCCGCCAGCCCGCACGCCTCCCCTGACCGCCGGAATCCCGCGCTGACGGCCCGGATCCGCCCGCCCGCCCGCTTGCTGCCCGCTGCCCGCTGCCTCCCCTGCTGGCGCTGCGGCTCCACACTTCTATGCAGTGGGTGGCGGCGGCGGTGATGCGTGATTGGTCGCGGCGGCGCTAGGTTCTCTTCTCCGGCCGCGGCGAGCTAGGCCATGGGGTGCATCCAGTCCACGCCGAAGCGGAGGCAGCACCCTGCCGGCTACGAGGACCCCGTCCACCTCGCCTCCCAGACCGCCTGTGAGCTCGCTCGCTCGCATCCCTTTTCCCCTTTTCTACGCAACCCATTCCGTGAATCCAGCTCCCGCTTCATTTCTCGAAAAAGGGTAAATGGATACAGCTTCTGCTTCCGCCTACGCGTGCTAGCTCTCGCGCACTCGGGATTAGGATTTGGAATGGAACTTGTTTCGCGCTGCCAGCCGTGATCCTGTAGACAGTGGAGGCAAATCGAATAATCTGACCAGTAGTTATGATTAACTTATGTTTTAGTTTCTTTTTGCGGGGGAACTTATGTTTTAGTTGCTGTGATATTCATCGGACATCTGCTATTGATCCACCTCCTGCCTTGTGAATTCTCATTGGGTGTTTTCTGACTCCGTGCACTTGCTGTTCTGTTCATGTAGTCAGCGTCAGCGAAGTTGAGGCTTTGTTCGAGCTGTTCAAGAGCATTAGTGGCTCAGTGATCGATGACGGGCTGATCAACAAGGTACCACTTTCTTACGAACGTGTGATTCCTTATCAGGTTGACATACACGGACATCAAATAAGCACCCGAGACCTGTTTTTGCGTACTTTTTGTCGGTACCATTGAAACGAAATCTGACATTGCTATGCTGAAATTACATTGCGCATGTACCGACCCTTTTACAACTGAGCAACTTATGCAGCAATACCCTTTTCCGGTGATTACATTTAGCCATCAATAGTTCTAATTTCTCTAACATAGTAACTGAACATGGATTCTTGTTGTATATGTCACCAATCGTTTATTCTTACTGTACAACTCAATGAGCCCGTTTGATAAATAGCTACAACTTAGAGCCATTATTATAGCATAATGACTATGATACGGTGAAGCCTAGTAGAGCTCGGGAGCACATGCTCCTGGCTCTAAATAAGTATTTTATCTCTTCCAAAAAAATATTAGAAGTTTCACACATTTAGGTGAGTATTAGGTAGATTTTGAGTTTTATGCAAAATTTCCATTCTTGTGGTCTGTGCAAAATATAGAATAAAAATTATAGCACAAAAATGCCTTTTGGCTCCTTATTATGGTCTTTTCCATACATAAGTCAACACATCTTCTCATGAAGAACTTGAAAGAACTTGTTCCTAAGATAACCGTGTCACGAACCCACAATGTGTCCTGCATCAGATATTATTGCAAGTTATATGAACATCATGTAGCTCAAGGTTTTAGCCGTTACCTTGCATCTCACGTTATCGTAGTCTAGCTAAACTTCCAAGGCTCGTTTCATGGTTTACTTCTTACATAAGCCAACTGCTTGCTTCGCATGTTCATAATGCAAAATTTGCTTTGATCATTCATGGTAGAGTGCTAGACACCTTGGGAGAATGCCTTCCTTATCCAGTGTAATTATAAATGTATCTTATGGTCATATATGTCATAGAATTTATTACTTGTTGTCATGTTAACCGGTACATGTCTGTGCAATTATATGTACCACAGTGAACTATCATCTCGTTGTCATTGGGTACTATATTCACTGGCAACTGAAACTATGCGTAATTTATATTCATATATACGCAGGAAGAGTTCCAGCTTGCATTGTTCAAAAACACAAGGAAGGAAAATCTTTTCGCTAATCGGGTATACATCTCCTTGTCAACTATTCTCATTTGCAATATTACATATTATATGCTGGGGCTCAATGTTATCAATACAATTGACTTATATGAAATTGACCTTGTAGATATTCGACCTTTTCGATGTCAAGAAAAGGGGTGTCATTGATTTTGGCGACTTTGTTCGAGCTTTAAATGTATTCCATCCAAATTTTCCAGTGGAAGAGAAAATTGATTGTAAGTTGTTACGTTTCTGTCTTGTCTTCAGTTTGTAGATACCATTCTCTCTCTTTCTGAAGGTTTTGAGCTGCTTGATACTTACAGTTTCCTTCAAGCTATATGATATGGATGGTACAGGCTTTATTGAACGGAAGGAGGTAATGTCTGGCCTTCTTGGTTTGTGCCTCTGCGCATGTTTTTTGCTTCTGAATTTTTCTGAATTAGTCGTATATACAAAAGAAATGCGTTGCTGTGTGACTGAAAAATCCAGCAGCGTGTGCACGTATGTACTACTGAAGCAAAATAATAATTAAAGAGACAAGGAGATGTACTCGTCTCAGCTTCCATTCTAGATACATAATTCATATCTTCCAACGATTGCGGCACATGCTTCACAAATCAAACATTGCTAGTACGACAATGACTGCGATTGGCTTTTTTCTGACTACGGAAGCAGGACTGACCTAACACTGAAAGTGTAGCTACTAATTAAGAGCATCTACATGGACCAGCATGCAGCAGCACACCTAACAATATTTGCTAGACCCTAAAACCAGGCAGCCCCGCAGATGCTCTATACCATCTGGAAGCCAAGCCAGACCAAAAAGATCAGGCTGCTGAACTCTGTAGAAACCAAGCCATAGCATATAACAACAACAAATATTTAAGAGTTTTTATTGGCTCAAAGTGAGAATTCTGGTGCTCACCAAGAACCAAATGATAACGGTAAACAATCGAACCAATTATCATCTCAAAAGTTGACATTGGTGCCATCACCATTTTGTGTGTATAAAGTATAGGAATACTTATTAGCCTTCGTTTATCAATTAAAATTTCTATCATCCTCTTGTACAGGTAAAGCAGATGTTGATTGCTCTTCTAGGCGAATCAGAGATGAGATTATCTGACGAGATTGTTGAGACAATCCTGGACAAGGTATTGGATACTTTTTTAAGTTGTTAGTTGCTTAGGCTGTTGACAATTCTTGTGTCCAGTATTGAAGTGTAGACCGATAATGACTGGTTAATGGTGACAGACCTTTTCAGATGCTGATACGAATCAGGATGGTAAAATAGACAGAACAGAATGGGAGAATTTTGTGTCCAGGAATCCTTCCTTGTTGAAGATAATGACTCTTTCGTACCTCAAGTGAGTATGATGTAACATATAAATTCAGAAGCATTGGCCGCAACTACGTTTACGTGTCCCCATGCGGCTATTTCCAGAGAAATCAATTTCTAGAGCTTAAACTGAGAGTAATTACTTTTGGCCGCTGAGCTCCAGTGATCATTATGTTTTGAAAATTTCAAAAGGTGCATTTACGACTTTCAGGCAAATCTTTAAAACAATCCCACATGTTCACGTGGCAATTCATAGTGTATTCATACATGCACATGTGGGATTTGTTTTGATTTTCTGAAACCTGTAAATGCACTTCTCAAGAATTTCAAATTAAAGGGATGACTGGAGGTCATGAGCGAAATATCTGCACCCAGACAAGCACATTCTAGTTACATGTGGTAGTAATTGTTTATGTGACCTTCACTACTATTACTGTTATCTTGAACTAGCATAAAAAGTAGTTTACCATAAAGGCCATGGCTTCTTGTACCTTTTCCATAGGATGTTTGATGACAGTGGTGCACGGGTTTTTTCCATGAACATTTGATACGAAGGAACGAAAATTCTTGCTAATCATTTGTGTTGATGTTTCAGGGACATAACGACCACGTTTCCCAGCTTTGTGTTTCACTCGGAGGTTGATGATATCGTTACATGACGATGATCCTCACAAAGATGTACAGTTAACAGAAAGAAAGAACGTATCATCAGAATATCTGCAACGCTGCAACATGCTTGATGCTAGCTAATGTTGCTGGAGAGTCGAGAGATAGTTTTTTTTCCTGGGTGGTGTTCGTTACACCGAGAGTTAGTCTTGTTAAATATTAATGTATGTTTGTGAGCTTGAATTTGCAAGTACTTGGCACAACTTATTATTTGTCGAGAATATGGCTGCTAAATAAACTGTTGTTCAACCTGACTAATATAATTCGAGCGTGCTTCATGAATCTACTACCACTATCTGAAAAAGATGAAGAAGAAGCAAAACAGCACCAGAAAGACGTTTGAGAACGCGGCCTTAGCAAATCAGGCAACTAACAAATGCCTTTCAAAGCCTATATATTACTGTAGATATCGATATGTTATGTCTACTGCAGACTACTGGAGTATTGTGTTCACAGCAACCTGATAAATTTCTAAAGCATGTATGGTTGCAAGTTTGTGATCGATGAAGTTGTTTTATGAGTTGCCGCGTAAAAGTGGTTGCAAAAATAATTTACTAGCTTCTTGTTGACAAATTGCATCAGTCTCAACGACCACCACAAGAAATGTATTCTTATGGAACTATTTTTCTGCGGATTGCACTCGGCTAATCAAACTTGTTTTCTTTTGCAGAAAAAGTTCAATCAAATGGAATTATCACAATCTGTCGCAATGACAAACACAAGACAATGCACACTTGTGTGTACCGAGTGTCGTAACGTCTACATTGTGCTCGGAAGAAAACTCATCAATCATTCAAAACTTTGACTATCTATATTTTCCTAGATATTATAGAATTTTTTGACATCATCCTAGATATTATAGATGAAATTGGGGGCTTCTCCTCCTTTCACCTGGGAAAAAGTATTTCCCAAGATATTTCTATTGAACGCTTGAGAATCACATGTGCTGATTTGTCTCTATACTTCATAATTAAAAAGAGATTATATATTCGTGGTCAAAGTTGTGTATTGACACCACGCGACAAGTGTGGTAAAAGCAATCTGAAATTGACAAAAAAAAGTTGTGTATTGATGAGTTTTTTTTTACATGATAATACGTGTCTCATTTATATCACAAGGGTCATAGTAAAAGCCACGTACATACCGACCTGATAAAACTGAACAAATAGCATAACAATAGTCTTTGCACGAAGGAACCAAGAAGTAAAATTACAAATAAGACCGAAGAAACCTCTGAGCTTGACACCAACGACTGTCATTTGCCTCTGGCACTACCATAACAGCCACCAAAAAAAAAATTGACGGATCACCTCCACAATCGAGCTTGACGCGGCTTCATCGCTGATATGCAGCTTTGCGGACCTCCGAGGTGGCTCGCTAAAGGCGAAACCATTACCGTTGAATGAATCAGACCATAGCAACACTCCGGATACGTCATCAAACTCCAGATCTAACACCCCACATGACTAAGACGCCGGAGGAGGAAACCATACTTGACATCCATGGGCCACAAACCCAGTACACGGTCCACCATCTTCTAGATGCCGCCGAGAATATGCATCTGCTCCTGTACTACCTCCCAAGCTTCGCGCCGTCGCTGGAGCAAACGTTGTTGCAATGGCGGAGCCCGAGGACACAGGTCCACCACGAGGGTGCCGCCGCCGCCACACCATCATTGCTTGAACAGACTGGATTCCAAATTCATCCCCAACCATAGAACCATCACCTCATCGGAGTAGGATCTGACGAAATTTTATTCAGCGCCACCATCGCCGCCGTCGAATCCAAGACGATGAACAACCTAAAAAAATAAGCTACTTTAGGCTAAAACTATTCACGCGCGTAGATCCAATGACCCTCCTCACCACCGACGACCGAGGTTGTCAGCGGAGGAGAGCTGCCGGAGGACGGGGCGGAGGAACTTCGTGGCGGTGCAGGCGAGATCGCCTCTTTCTTCGATAGGGAGAAAGAACTATACGTAGCGGACAAACATGACAAGTTTTTTTTTAAGCATCGTGTATTGACGAACTGATTTGTCTAAATACTTCCTCCGTCCCGTAATAACATAGCTTGCAAAACGTTCTTAGCTTGCAAAATATTCTTATATTATGGGACAGAGGGAGTACTTCATATCATGTCTTTTTTTTTTGAACCAACGGTATTGCGGGGAAGCAGTTTTTTTTTAAGAGGGGAAGCAGCCTTTTTTTTAGTGGATGCTGGGAAGCAGTTGGGCTTTTGGCTTTTGAGGGAGCTTCTCTTTATTTAATTTTCAGGGTCCAACAGTGGAGTAAAAATATCTTGCATGGCTGGCGTGTCATCTTTGCGGGAAACCCCCCGGGCGCCTGTCGTAATTACAACAGCCAGCCGCCCACGCTCTCCCTCCCCCTCCCCCGCGCCTCGTCACCGTTCCGATCTCTCTCTCCTCTCCATCTCGTTCCTCCCCCACCTGCGCAGCCAAGAAGTTCAAACCCTAGTCCAGCCTGCGAGCGCCGACACGCCGCGCCGTGCGGCTTCCCGCAAGCAGGTGCTCCGGCGGACCGCGGGGGATGAGCGGAGCGGCCTACAGGGACCGGGGATTCGGCGGCGCCGCGGAGATGGACCGGAAGCGCATCAAGGAGGCGCTCGAGAAGCACACGGAGAGGCCGTCCCCGTCCACCTCCAGGGGGGCGTCCAGGGAGAAGGAGCTGCTCGCCGCCGGCAAGATAACCACTCAGATCGGCAAGGTCCCCAAGGTCTCCGACGTCGGTGAGGATCCAGCCGTTCGCCCGGCCTCTGTTTCTTGTTTTTTGTTGTGCTCCGCATTGCCTGCTCTTGCCAGAACGACGCGGCTCCTGTTATTCTAGTGGTAGAGGAAATCATATGGTGCACTGTCATTGCATGCCCGTGGGAAGCGACTTGCGACGTTCCCCCGTGGTTGCAGTGAGACGCGGGGAAACAGGAAGTTCACTGCATTGCGTGGAGCTGAGGAATCGATTCCGTATTGCTCTGTTTACTTTACCTCTGACGTCCATGCTTCATGTGCCTATCATCAGTAAGTATCATGCTGCATGGGGGAAAGAAACAGGATAGTAGGCGAAACGAAGTAGGGTTGCTGAAGATGGAATGGCAGAGATGGCTTGAAGACTGTCGAGGAATAAAGCCTTGATTTTCTTTCGCCTGTCTAGCATTTTTAGCTACTGGATTACATGATTGTCTGGTAGAGAATTTCTGATTCTTTTCTGGTATTGGTTTGCTACAAGTCATCTCAGTCTTCTTTTCGTGGCTGATTGTCTGTTAGGTCAGTAGGGCTCTCAAGCTTCAGTCTTTTATCTTTTAGACTATGGAATAGTATTTAAGGCAAATGCAACATTTGCTGCAGGATAATTTTGGGTATAGAAGCACGATTTGATTCACTCCTTTACGATGCTTTCCTTCAGCAGGAAAGATGCTCCATGGGGAGTAAAGTATTTTCCTCGTGTAATACCGTAGATTAACCAGGGAGTTACACTAATGATTTTTTGGATCAATGACAAGCGTGACCAAAAATCAGTTTGGTTTCATGCCTGGGAGGTCGACCATGGAAGCCATTTTCTTGGTACGGCAACTTATGGAGAGATACAGGGAGCAAAAGAAGGGCTTGCATATGGTGCTCACTGACCTGGAGAAGACCTATGATAAGATACCGCGGAATGTCATGTGGTGGGCCTTGGTGAAACACAAAGTCCCAGCAAAGTACATTACCCTCATCAAGGACATGTATGATAATGTTGTGACAAGTGTTTGAACAAGTGATGTTGAGACACTGATGACTTCCCGATTAAGATAGTACTGCATCAGGGGTCAGATTTGAGCCCTTATATTTTTGCCTTGGTGATGGATGAGGTCACAAGGGATATAACAAGGAGATATCCCATGGTGTATGCTCTTTGCGGATGATGTGGTGCTAGTTGACAATAGTCGAACGGGGGTAAATAGGAAGTTAGAGTTATGGAGACAAACTTTGGAATCGAAAGGGTTTAGGCTTAGTAGAACTAAAACCGAGTACATGATGTGCAGTTTCAGTACTACTAGGTGTGAGGAGGAGGAGGTTAGCCTTGACGGGCAGGTGGTGCCTCAGAAGGACACCTTTCGATATTTGGGGTCAATGCTGCAGGAGGATGGGTGTATTGATGAAGATGTGAACCATCGAATCAAAGCCGGATGGATGAAGTGGCTCCAAGCTTCTGGCATTCTTTGTGACTAGAGAGTGCCACAAAAGCTTAAAGGCAAGTTCTACAGGACGGCGGTTCGACCCGCAATGTTGTATGGCGCTGGGTGTTGGCCGACTAAAAGGCGACATGTTCAACAGTTAGGTGTGGCGGAGATGCGTATGTTGAGATGGATGTGTGGCCACACGAGGAAGGATCGAGTCCGGAATGATGATATATGAGATAGAATTGGGGTAGCACCAATTGAAGAGAAGCTTGTCCAACATCGTCTGAGATGGTTTGGGCATATTCAGCGCAGGCCTCCAGGAGCTCCAGTGCATAGCGGACGGCTAAAGCGTGCGGAGAATGTCAAGAGAGGTCGGGGTAGACCGAATTTGACATGGGAGGAGTCCGTTAAGAGAGACCTGAAGGATTGGAGTATCACCACAGAACTAGCAATGGACAGGGGTGCGTGGAAGCTTGCTATCCATGTGCCAGAGCCATGAGTTGGTCGTGAGATCTTATGGGTTTCACCTCTAGCCTACCCCAACTTGTTTGGGACTAAAGGCTTTGTGTTGTTGTGTTGTGTTGCCACTTTGTTTGCTTCTTTCTCCAACCAGGACACGGTTTAACCAAACATACCAACATTTATTGCCAAACCTATTTCAGTAGTCTCCGTTCCAAAATAAGCGTCGTGGTTTTAGTTCAAATTTGGACTTATTTGAACTAAAACAATGGCACTTATTTTGGGCTGGAGGGAGTATTAACTGAGCATACTTTGGCTAATTTAACCGCTTGTTTTGCAAGATTGCAAATCAGTTAGTTTCAATAATGATTTTTGGCCAATTACATTATTTACTTGTTTCTCCATCCTGACACATGTTTAACCAAAATTACCAAGTGTTGTCGCTGAACCTAATTAATAAGTGGTGAAACATTAGCAAAGGTTGACTAATTCTAACTTCATGGGGAAAAAAGGACAATTGGAGTATGCAGTGGATCGAACCCGGGATCACTTGCTTTAGGAAGGGCATCTGTGGCTCTTGGCCAGTAGGAGACATTGGAGCTCTTTGCGTTTATTTTGGCTAACAATCTTATATGTAGCCACATGAGTTGAAACATGCATACATGGAAAGAGGTTAGAATCGGTATCTACAAGGAGATTGGTTGGTTTGAGTCAGCTTCTCAGGTTTTAGTTTGCTCCTATGTTTTAAGGCGTCGCCTAAGCGTCAAGGCGCCCCAGGATGGCAAGGCGTCTACCCCGCCTTAGACAGACATGAAGTGTACGGCTGTGGCTGCTCTTGGGGCTTGTAGATGACGGCCCCGCTGTCTCCCGGCACCATGAAGAGGAGGGAGGACTGGAGGCTCCTGGCTGCCCTAGTTGTGGCTGCTCCTGGGGCTTGCTGCTGTGTGGGAGAAGGGTGGGGCCATGAAGAGGAGGGGGGACTGGAGGAGGGAGGACCAGAAGGGTGTGGCGCCGTGGCGGCTGTGGTGGGAAAGAAGGGAAGAAGATAGTGGAATTAGGTCACGGGGGTGTATATGGCCACTAGATGGGCTTTTGGGCCACTGGGAGGTGCATAAGTAGTGGCCCATCTCTCAGCCATTGCTCTTTTTCTAGTATTAATATGTGCAGACCTATTGATAACTCTTTTCCTGCAATGTTTAAGGCGTTGCCTTGCCTCGCCTTACCGCCTCGCCTTGGCGCTTAGGCGTCAGAGCGGCCCTCCTCCGCCTTATGACGCTTTACCGCCTTAAAAACATAGGTTTGCTCACTTCTTTATGTAGCCATGTGTGGAATCATACACATATCGAAAGAGGGTAGTATCAAGACAAAAGATGCGCATCAAAATACTATCCAAAAATGATATTTATTTGCTCTAGAAAAGTTACGGTAGCAGTAGATCGAACCCAAAATCATGCGCCTCCCTGCTGCCCACCGCTACCTTGCCCGCATGACGATGGCGGCCACGGTTGGAAGGGATGCCGCGCTCATGGAGGGCTACACAAGGACACACAAGTGTTCGTCAACCGCCTGACCGCGGAAGTGAAAGCAGCCGAAGCATCGATGTCACTTCCAAACGAAGGAAGAGGCCGGACTAGTTGAAGTCGTAGTAGAATCCTAGTTCAAATTGTAGTAGAAATCCTTGTTGAAATCATTTGGATATCTTTGTTGAAATCCGAGTAATAATCCTTGTTGAAATCAAGTTCGAAACTTCTTCCATTGTTGTTTGATGAGATGGGGAAGAAAGAGGTCTTGTTAGCCAATGACAAACCGATTCCACATAGAGAATTTTTTGAAGGCTATGTTTATGGCGATTATCTGTTTGTGCAAAGGCTCGCCGACCTCCAAAACATTATGGAGTGTGCTCCATATGCAATATGATGACTCTACTTATGGTGACTCTGCTAGAGTTGCTCTTATCTTTTCTGTTCGAACTGGTCAGTTCTGTTTAGTCTTGTGTTGTTTGACGATTGAACACCTTAGCCTTGCCCTAGACACCCTTAGGCGTATCGAACACTATAAATTCAAAATTATGTGGAGTAACTCAATAAGAGATTTTTTTCTCTTCGCTTTATCGCTATAGTGATGTTCTTTGTGTTTTTTTAATCTGTAGAATATCATGCGTTTTTACTTTTGTGAGCCACATGGATTTTTGTAGTGTTTGTCAGGATGTCGCTTTACTGGAATAGTTGTGATTACTAGCACAATGCTCATGCGTTGCTATGAAACTATAAAATATGAGGAGTTAGGTCACTGGCTTAGAAAGTCGTTAAAATACATTGGTGTCCTGCGGCCTTTGCGTGCGGTTCACGGTTTAAAAGAGAGAAAATACAACGAAAGATCATGAAACGTGAATTGAAGAATCTTAAGTGGTCACAGTAGGTCCTTTGCAAGACATAATAACATCCGAATGTTGAAACATATGAGAATAGGCATTAGTAAGTTGTCTGCACAAGATCATGGATCGGGTAGGAAGACAAGTTCTATCGTCGCTTTGGAATCACAGTTTATTCACTCTTGTTCTGTGATACAGAACTGGAAGAACTTGGTTGGGAAGAGAAACGGAAAATAAGAGCATAAGTTTGAGTTGGAGTCGCATTTCTACATTTGTTATTTGTGTCTTCTACTACCTCTGTAACTTAATATAAGACAGTTTTTTGACACTGTGACAGTGTCAAAAGATGTCTTATATTTAGTTACGGAGGGAGTATATGTGTTGGTCTCACCTGAAATTCGTAGTGTACTTGTTTGTATTTGTTAGGTTTCACATGTTAGTAAAAGTACATTTGTTTATTTTTGTCTCTTGAAGGTTGTTAGTCCATACATGTGGATAGGGGTGCATTTGTTTATTGATGAAGGTTGTTGATTCCACGTGTAAACTCACCTTCAACTCCAATCTTTATAAGTAGGAAAAGATAAATATCATTTTTTACTATGTAGACTCCTCTAACCTTCTTATTTTGGCACTGCAGAGGAATTCGAAACTGACAGTGAAGATTCTGATGTTAGTGGTTCTGAAGGAGAGGATACATCTTGGATTTCATGGTTCTGTAGCTTGCGAGGCAATGAATTCTTCTGTGAGATTGATGATGATTATATACAGGATGATTTCAATCTCTGTGGCCTAAGCAGTCAGGTGCCATATTATGATTATGCACTTGATCTCATCCTAGACATTGAGTCTTCTAATGGTGAGATTGTTTCTTCTTAAGAAGCTACCTTTTTTTACTGTAAATACTAAATACACCAGTAATGGTGTGATACAATTGACATGTTATTTCTGTTTGGAAAATTTTCCACTTTTCAACCTTGAACTCTAAAAGCGCTTTAAATGCAACCTTGAACTATTGAAACTGTCCACTTAAAGCTCAAGCGGTTTCACAGGCGGTGGTTTTGACTGATGTGGAAGCCACGCAGATGCAACCTCAATGTCACGTCGCTGCATGTCATCAAATTCCATTATTTTATCTGTTTGTACAATTCTGGTATATCTTTTTGTGAAAGTTTTTAATCCGGATGGTATAGTTTGTTTTAGAATTGCTTGTGTCTTTAGTGTGTGTTCATGGTGGTGACATGCCAATGGTGTGGATGACACGTGGCATCCATGTTACCCAAAAAAAAAAGTGAAACCGTCCAAGGGTGAAAAGTGTGCTATTTCAGTAATTTGCAGTAGCAATTCAAACGGTTTTAGAGTTCAGGTTGAAAACTGAACTTTCTCCAAGTTTAGGGTTATAAAGTGGATTTTTTCCTTTCTGAATTTATCATCTATTATTTGTATTTTCAGATCACATAATTATTTTTTTAATAACATATTTTTTTATGTTCATCAATTTCATTTCATTTAGAAGCAAATTTCCAGCAACCTGTGTATATTCATCCTGCACTCTAGTATCCACAGAAGGTACTGTTCAGGTTTACTATTGAATTCATCTAAGTGGGGCCATTTTTGTGCAGGTGATGTATTCACTGAGGAGCAAAATGAATTAATTGAGTCATCTGCAGAGATGCTGTATGGTTTAATTCATGCACGGTACATCTTAACCAGCAAGGGTCTAGCTGCAATGGTAATGCTTGTTTTAATCTATGCGTCAAGATACAATTCTTTCTTACCTTATGTACTGAATTACTACATTTTCATTTGTTGCAGTTAGAAAAGTTCAAGAACTATGATTTTGGCAGATGCCCTCGAGTATACTGCTGTGGTCAACCCTGTCTTCCAGCAGGGCAATCAGACATTCCTAGGTCAAGCACAGTGAAGGTGTTTTGTCCAAAATGTGAAGATTTACACTATCCAAGGTCCAAGTACCAAGGCAGTATCCTTTGGATTTTTCACTCTGCTCAAATTATTAGTACTCCCTCCGATCCGAATTAATTGACGCAGTGTCTGTACAATGTAAAATGGACGATGTATAGAGGCTGCGTCAATTAATTCTGATCGGAGGGAGTAATATACTAATATATCCATCCATCGTAAGAGTATTAACTTGCGTGGCCCATTAAACAAGGTCTTCACAAATTATGATTTGTTATGTAACTCTGATGCTGTTTCATGGGAATTTTAGCTAAGATGTTTCCGTCCACCTGTGGTAAGATTCTTGCGTGTCCCATCCCATGCGGTTTCTTATCAAATTGTCATTTCCACATTATGTAAAATCTGAAACCACTGAAATATACAGCCCTATAATAGTGAAATGCCATTATGGTTTCTCCATCGCAACAGTACAGTGATATAACCGTATAGAAAAAGGTTTAGGTAGTAATTTGTGGTCCACACTAAACATGATTCAACTTTATTTCATCCTGCATTTTGGACCTTTTGGTAGTTTGTGTTACATATTCATACATGTGTTTGGTGGTTACGGTTATACTAGAACCAAATATTGTACCGCTGTTGCATCCTTGACTCAGCCAAGACATTGATGGAGCATACTTTGGTACGACATTTCCTCATCTCTTCTTGATGACATACCCACACCTGAAGCCACAGAAGCCATCACAACAATACGTCCCAAGGGTTTTTGGCTTCAAACTTCACAAGCAGTCATGACGAACTTTTACCAGTGGGCGCTATTTGTTTTTACCTAGTGTTAGAGATGGAACACCTTGGCCTGAAAATGTTGTGGCCTCTTGATTCGAGTACTTGCGAGCTCGAATCTTGCTGTAAACTGCTGAGCAACTGTATCTGTTTTGTTGTATGACTATTGTGTAATCTAGGTTTCCTCACTTGATCAATCTATGCACATTTGCATGTTAGCAGGGTGTTTTTCTGTGTCCGAATCGGATACATCTAGATCACACCCCAGCAAGTTAGTTTCCTATGTTTTTATGCTATTATTTTCTAGAGTTTTTCGTTCTCCTACCTTCTCGGCTAGTAAGGCACTTAAATTTTAATCGTGTATTTGTGTTTGACATTGCCTCCCAGGTTTTGGTATATGGTATGCGCAAGTTCAGAGTTTTACTGTTAGTATGTTGCTGGAGCTTAACGTTGAAAAAATATACACAAATTGTAAAGTAATTTCCTCCTAGTTTTTTTTAATTTGCAGAGAACAATGTACTCCTTTTGGTCAGCAACAAGTAATATGGATCAGAGGGAGTATTCTTTCCCCTGCAAATAGAAAGAAAGAAAAATGGTATTGTAGGAGATTTAGTTCTTTCCCCTGCAAATAGAAAGAAAGAAAATTGGTCCTGTAGGAGAATTTACGTGTTATTAATATATATATATATATAATATGGCAGAGCCGTGGCTGATGTTGGATCAAGACGGTGATGAGCCAACATGTTGGCCCATTTTCTCCATGATTAGTTGAAGCAAACACACGGTATCACTGTCATACTAAAACCCAGGACCAATTGCCTATTCTGATTCATGTACTTGGACACCTTACATTAAATAATCCTGTGGCACACGTAGGATGCTATCCATCATGCCATGGATGTAGATAAGCATGGCGATGTTGCCTGCTCATCAACATCACAGCACAACGACGAACACGTCCTCTTTTGACCCGGTGACGCCCCAATTCTCAACAAATTATCATTCCCATTATATATTATGGTGAACTCACATGTTCATCCTGAATCATTGGAATATTCCTAGGTCACGACTCTGTCCTGAACTCAACTCATGAGTAATGTAATAAGAGCAACTTCAACGGGCCGACCCAAACGGACGACGTTTTTGTCCGTTTTTTGTCCGTTTGGGTCGGCCCTCCGCCCGCCGTCCGCCCTCTTTTAGATTTAGGTCGGCAATGCGCCCAACGGGCCAACCCATTTCATGACCGCGCACGCTTTATATCATGCTAGCGGCCATGCCGTCGCCCTGTTTTTGGCGCTCCAGCGGACGGGAAAGGTTCGCGCGCGCGGACGAAAAGCGGCCTAGCTGTTTTGGCGCTCCAGCGCGCAGGAAAGGTTCGCGCGCGTGCCCCGGCCGGCGCTCGTTATAAGAAGGAGCTCCCTCTACACTCTGTCTGTCGCCCACTCGTCTCGCCCCCTCTCACTAGCCTCGTCGCCTCTGCGCCAGCATGTCGATGCGCCGCCTGGGCGCTTCGGATTTTCGCGGAGTCTGCGAGCGTCGCTCCAGCGCCTTCTCCTTCGAGATCTGGTTTGGCGAGAAACGTCTCATCCTCGGCACCTTCGACACCGCAGAGGAGGCGGCCCGCGTGCATGACGTAGCGACGTGGCGCCTCCCGAGGCCTTGTCGGGATATGAATTTTCCCGACGTGTTGAGCCAACGGGCGTAGGATCTCACGCCTCTCCTGCGGCTTTTCACCGACGAGGATCATCGTGTCCACCAGAGGCGGCAGCGTCGCCTCGCCATCACCGAGATGGACGTGGAAGCCATGGTGGTGTGGCGCGAACGCTTCCCGCAGGACATCGTCGACGAGCGCCAGTTCTATAAGCAAAGGAGGACGAAGAGGGACGCGAGTAGGACAGAACGAGCTGCCTATCGGGAGGACAAGCGTTCGCGGAAGCTGGCCACTCAATTGAAACTGAAGCTACGAGAAACGTCGGGTTGGGACTTCGAAGACGAGCAGCATGCTGACACCTACATTCAAACGTCGGAGAAGGACATTACCGAGTCGGAGTCGGAAAGCGACGAGTAGTTGGTCTTTTCTTTTATCTGTGTACGCTAGAACTATCTATGTATCCATTTTTATCGGAAAAAATGGCCGGCGGCGTCGGCGACGAAGCAGGCGGGCGAGGGTGTGTTGTTTGATGTGAAGAGGTCAATGTGCCACCGACCAGCGGGCCCGATGAGGAAAGAGGACGAGCGCGCGCGTCTGTCTTGTGTCTGCGCCGACGCAAATCCGGCTAAAAAATGGGTCGGGAATGGGTCGGCAGGTGGATGAAAGCGGACGCGCGCCCGTTTGGGTCGACGCGTTGGACCGACTTTTCTATCCACGCCGACCCAAACAGACGGCCACGGACGAAATGGGATCGCTTCATTGAAGTTGCTCTAATATACCGATTCGCAAAATAAGATTACTCGGGCCAATGTAAGCTCACACACACAAAAGAAAAATCTTTACTGATTCACCCAACTTAGCTGTAGCTCCGCCAGTGCATACACCACACAACCAAACTTAGAAACGATCTTCTCTTGAAGCTCCAACCACTAGTGCAGCCACATACTGTGGCACTAAACTTAGGAACGACGACCTCGTCGTGAGCTCGTCGCAGCACTTGGACCACCACAGCCGCGTGGTAGTACTGTGCGCTGCTAAACTTAGAAACAGCATTCATTCATCTTGGCACTCAATAGCTCACCCGGGGCACCGCAAGTGTGTGGTACTGTCGCCGCTAAACTTAGGAGCGGTTTCGTCGTGAGCTCGTAACTTGAGCCACCAAAACCATGTGTACCCCGCCCCTAAACTTAGAAGCGGTGCTCGTTACTTCACTCGTCGCATGCCGTTCACTTGTAACTTGAAGCGCCGTGGCCACGTGTGCTGCGCCGCTAAACTTAGAAACTATCTTGTCGTGAGCTCCTAACTTCAGCCACTTTGGCTCAACCATGTATGCACTAGAGCGCACCACGAGGACCACACACGCGGATGTAGGGTGATACTAGGAAGTACTACTTCCTCTATTTCAAAACGTAGTGCCTAAAGTTAAACAATGCAAACTCTGATCAAGTTTTATGAAGAAAAGGATCTACAAACAGAATACCAGCTGCATATTGATTAGGTAGATATATCATGAGATTTATTTTCATGTTGTATATATTTTTTATATTCTAGATATGGATAATTTCTTCTATGAACTTAGTCAAAGTTTGCTTATTTTGACTTTAATTTCGTTTTTTTAATACACACTATGTCATACTAGAACGGAGGAAGTGATAAACTGATCGACCAAAATGGCCGAGGGCTCGCTTTTGCAGGGAAATATTCTAATTTCAGGCCGGTGAAGACGACCCCATCCATTTCCCTCTGTATTCCTTGCACACACACATGACAGAGCCAGATCGAGGCAAGGCGAAGGCGCACGGAAATGGGAGACCTCCAACGTGCTGGCCCTATCGGCCTGCCACTTTTCATCCTTCCATGTGCAGGCAAACAGACCCGCAAAACCTAACAGGCACACCATGAGTAAAAGTGTGAGTTTGCTAGCTAAATGCATGCATCCCACGCTAAGTCGCTGTGATCTGGTAGCCCCTGTGTCTGAAGTGTTTCTTAGTTTCTTTTCGGTCGGTGAGAAAAGTGTACTACTCCCTCCGATCCAAATTAATTGGCATAATTCTAACACAACTTCACATTTCTTGTATTAGCATCTTTGTCTTCTATGACATTCGTGCATAAGAAACTTCACACATACGACGCGTGCATTGTCCTCATGTTTTTAAAGTACGTTACTTCCAATGCACTAATACTGTTGGGCTTCATTTAGTATTCTCAATAATTGCAATTTGATTAGGGTTGTAAACAAGGGACAAACGCTGCATACATCAGCAAAAAGAGCGGAAAGGAGTTCTGACAAGACTATCACTGCCTAACAAGTGCTCTCTTTATAAAGAAATATAAAAGTGTTTAGATCTCTTTACTGATCTAGACACTCTTATTGTTTAGTGAGGGAGAATTTACACCAGATGATTACTTATGTGTAGCAACAAGGGAATACATATTTTTGTTAGGTTAGCCTGTGAATTAAGTGCGCATATTAATTTAATAGTGTATAAAATATAGTTGTTAGATCAATAAAAATTTATTTGGCGGTAAACACTTGTTTGATAATCATTTATTGGCTTATCAAAGAAAAATATTATTTGGTACATAAATTAGTGGTGGGGCAGTTGAGGCGGAAAAAAAATCAGAACAGAGATAGAGTGGGCATATGTCATGTTGGACAAAGAACGAGCGGACAACTGAATGTTACATACTTTTGAGAGATGAAACAAACCGGCAAGAGTAGAACAAATTCAAAACTGGGCCATTTCACCACTCATCTTATTGGTCAAAATCGCATAACCCCTAGCGAAAAATATTCTTGGAGTATTCATATCGAATGTTGTTTAACCACTTTAAGGCCACGCAAAAAAAAATCCCACTTTAAGAATTGTTTTTCTTCCTGCAAAAAAATAACTTCGCAAATTGTTTAAAGCACATAAATTTTAGAAGGAAAACAAAATCCACACAGTGCAGACGAGGTCCAAGGGCCCTCTTTGACCCGCAAAACTTTAAATACAATAGTACAATTCCGTCCCATGTTCAAAAAACATGCCTAAATTTATATTTAATTACTCAAAGACAAATATAGGAATCTTTGTTAGTGTAGATAGACTTTTTCTTTGAAATATTGTATGAAAAATATCTCCCCAAACCGCAAAGCCCATAAATAAAAGCACACAAAGATAGAAAAACAAAATAAGGAAAACAGCCGCACAATTTGAGATTCCGTTGAACTGAATCGAGGGACCATCCTTCGCAAAAATAAAATAGCGAAACTGTTTTTTTTTCCGGCTAGGATCTATTTGGTTCAATGGAATGTTAGGGCATCTATGATTCGCATGATTTGTACAATACATGAATAGGGAAAAACATGAGAATGAAGTTGCATGTCAACTTGGATACTATCACACTATTAGTATAGCTGTTTGATTGTGCCCAAGGAAACGTAGAAATATTCATATGAGGTTAGAGCGGATGAAAATTTCCATATGATATGTAGTATATATGAACCCTAAGATAAATTTTCTATGAGCTGTAATCCTATGAAAATTATAAGAATTAGAATCCTCCAAGATCCGTTTAGGATTCCTTTGAATCAAAGAGGCCCTCACAGTTAAAAGTCTTCATGAACCATACGTAGATGCCTTAATTATCACACTGAAGTTGTCTGCATTAATTACACTAATCACCCGTTGCACGGGGAAGAAGGAAGGAAGGAAGGAGGAGAAGAAAACGAGCGAGAAGACAGGGAGCAAGAGAGAAAAGACCCGAAAAAACTGGTGCTGAAAAGCGAGGAGAAAAGCGTAGAGAAGGCGGCAGCCCCCCTCCCTCCCCTCGTCCCCGCCCCGCCCATGTCGACACCTCCTCCTCCGGCCACCACCACCTCCCCGCCCTCCTCCCCCAATTCCAACCCCAATCCCAAATCCGATCCCAATCCCGGCCCCAGCCCCAACTAGATGCACCACCACCACCTCCCCGTCGCCGCCGCCGCCGCGCCGGACGCGGCCGCGGGGCCGGAGCCGCCGCCATCCGATCCCAACCACCCGCCTCCCCCCCACCCCTCCTCCCTCCGCATCCACATCCCGGCCAGCCCGCACCATGCGCTCCCCTCCACCCCGCACAAGCGCCCCGTCTCCATGAACTCCTCCTCCTCGGCCACCCCCACCAGGCCCTCGCCCTTCACCCCGCCGCGCCGCCGCAAGCTCGCCGCCTCCTCGGTCCCGCCCGCCCCGGCCGCGGCGGCCGCGGCCGCCGCCGCCGCGAGGCACCTGCTGCGCTGCCTCCACCTCCGCCTCCGGATCCTGCTGCTCCTCTCCCTCCCGACCCTCTACTTCCTCTCCCCGTCGCCCGCCATCCTCCCGCGCTCCCTCCTCGCCGACTTCCTCTCCGCCGCGGCCTTCTCCTGCGCGCTGCTCCTGCTCCTCTGCCTCTCCCTCCCCCGCCTCCCGTTCCCGCTCCCCTTCCACCTCCCGCTCCGCCGGCCTCGCCGATCCCCGATCCTCTGGTCCATCGGCTCCTCTCCCTCCGCCTCCGCGTCCGCCCCCACCACCGGCCATTTCGTCCAGGTGTACAGCAACGGCGATGTCTACGAGGGCCAGTTCAACCGTGGCCGCTGCACCGGCAGTGGCGTCTACTACTACTACATGAGCGGCAGGTACGAGGGGGACTGGATCGACGGCAAGTACGACGGCTACGGGGTCGAGACCTGGGCCAGGGGGAGCCGCTACAGAGGCCAGTACCGGCAGGGGCTCAGGCACGGCCACGGCGTGTACAGGTTCTACACCGGTGATGTCTACTCCGGGGAATGGTCCAACGGGCAGAGCCATGGATACGGTGTGCACACCTGCGAGGATGGCAGCCGGTACATCGGGGAGTTCAAGAGAGGTGTCAAACACGGGCTAGGCCACTACCATTTCAGGTTTGAATTGCATTGTATTTGTGCATAGTTGTGAAATCGAGTTAAACTGTGCAGCTACTTACATGCTAGCCATGATCCTTTTTTATGTAGACATAGACGGTGCATAATATAGTGTGTTAATGTTGAAGATCTGGCCAAACGTGAGATTGTGTTAGCCATGACATATGATGAATAAGGAAATTGTAGAGCTTGCGTGGATATTTTCCGTCTTCCATGTTTTGCCTCATTGGTTGCTAAACATTATCACAGTTACTGTGGGGTTTGTGTATCCGACCTAAACAAGACTCATGTGTAATTGGCCATATCATGGTATAACCTAGGGATTGTAGTGAAGTTGATAACTGCACAAGTATTTTATATATCAAGTAAATTGTAGAAGTTCTTTTCACCCAAGTAGATGATACATTAGTTGCCGGTAGCATTGTTCTTTTGTTGCTTTCTGTTGAGTAAGATGCTTCTTTCAATCAAAGTAAAGGACTTTTGTCAGGTTGTTGTTTTCTAGGGAGAGATGATATGGCTCGCTTGGCTGATTCCCTTCACCATAGATCTGATGTAGAATTCTCTTTTTCTGTTTGTAGTGGAATCTGGAAAAAGTGTAATTATCACCAGGGTAGTGCCCCAACCAACAACCCCCTTGTTACCTCTGTCTCGCCGAACAAGAATACAAGCTACTCTTTACGCTACCTTGCCCCATACCATTAGCCATTAGGTAGGAGAGCTATTGGTCAGACATAGCTTACAATCAACCGGAGAGCTCTAAAAGAACTGCAGATAATGAGAATTGAGATGTAGTTATTTGGTAGAATAGAGTGACACTGCTATCACCTCATAAGCTACTCCCTCTGTCCCATAATGTCTAGTGTCAAAAAACGTCTTACATTATGGGACAGAGGGAGTAGTTTTTTGGATGAATTTAATATCTGCCAAATCTGGAGGCGGACCTGTATGAGTATATTAGATGCATATATTATGTGTATATTTTCTTCTATATGGGTAATATTACTGGTTATGGTTGTGGTCTTTATGAGGAATGAGTTTGGGTAGACAACTAATTTAGTAATATCCCAAGGTTTTGAACCTAGTTCTAGCAATGACCTGCCGTTCAGTTGTGTGCAGCGTGAAATCTATTTATCTGAATTCTTTAAATCTTGTTTGAAACTTTTCTTGTGTAAATTCTTGCTACTTAAGCTGTTATCGTTTATATCAACTTATTTATGTGGCTGCAGTTAGTTAAAAGTTCATGGTACACAATTGGATGGTTACTATAATCCAATTTCTTAGTTTTAAGATTTCATAGTCAGATTTGACCACACCACCAAGTTAATCTGCTATAAGTTTTGTTCACACCGGTAGTTCATTTCTTATATGCATGGAGATTTCGTAAATACATTAATTCACTGTAGTATTATATATTTGTCTCATCAGTTATGGGTTATATTGGTTGTCCCTGAAGGGACTGGTAGTGGGCTATACGAGTCATCAATGATTGCGCATGGTCTCCATGTATTTTGTGGTCCTATTTTGTTGTCATCTGTCTTGATACATCTGAAAAGACCATATCAATAACTATTCTCTTTCCAGTTCTGTTTACCAGACAACTAGCTTGATAATATGTCCAACTTCTTCAAACTTCATGAGATAGCATATAAAGTTTTATGTGATGTTTGCCAATTATACCGTGCTGCATATTTCCAGTACAACCATCTTCCGTTTGAATCGCAATTGATCTTAAGCTTCCATTTTCCTTTTTTCTTCCATGTTTGTTCTTTTGAGTTAACTTTTAACTTGAGCCTGTTAAGATTGCAATATGGTATCATGATTCCTTTGTGCTAGTATAGCCGTGTTTGGCAATAATAAATGATGCAGTATAAAATTGGTATTAATTGAGCTTTGAACTAACTCTTTTGTTACTGCTGTTAGGAATGGTGACACGTATGCTGGGGAGTACTTCGCTGATAGAATGCACGGTTTCGGAGTCTACAGCTTTGCCAATGGACATAGATACGAGGGTGCATGGCATGAGGGCAGAAGGCAGGGCTTAGGCATGTATACATTCAGGAATGGAGAGACACAAGCAGGCCACTGGCAAAATGGAGTTCTTGACACCTTAAGCACCCAAAATATTGTCCCAGGGTCAGCAATTGCCGTGAACCATTCCAAGGTCCTCAATGCAGTGCAGGTAATGTGCCAGCAAACCATCGGTAGTTACCAGAAAGAGTCTTTACTCCCATGATGTTTAATACTGTACAATTGTTGTCACTGATTTCTGATTATGCCACACCCCCAGGAGGCAAGAAGAGCTACAGAGAAGGCCTACGATGTTCCAAGAGTAGATGATAAGGTTAACAGGGCGGTTGCCGCAGCTAATAAAGCAGCCAATGCAGCTAGAGTGGCTGCTGTGAAGGCTGCACAAAAACGCATTCCAAATAATAACGATGATTTACCGTTGTCAATAGTGTGAGGATTTAGCCAACATAAGGTTGGCACGAAGCTGCTCCGCGATGCCATCACAATACAAATCGTCTGGCAGAAGCTTTGATTTCCTCGATAGGGGTGTTGTTGCTCTGCCACCGGTCCATGACGACACCTGAGCGACGCCCATTGCATCAGAGCTTCGGAAGCAGAGTTTTCTGCCATCCCTCCAATACATCTTTGCGGTGTCTTTTGCGATGCAGCAGAACTTCTGCGCCGAGAGCTTTCCGTTGTCGAAGGCAATGGATTGTGGTCAGGTAGCTTTCCCTCTGCTTTTCTTCAGTGTAATATCCATCCTACGTTAGAGATGCGATGATGATGTACACCCTCGGTTGTCAAAGACAAATTTCTCCCCTGCTTTAAGCATGTATAGAAGTATAGAACCCTACGTTTTTCGCGGTGCCGGCTGTTGCGGTTGGAGTTGCCAGATGCCGCCCCGCTGTTGTCTGTATCTCTGTAGCAGAAACGCATAAAGATATCATGCACGACCATGATTCATCAGCGCCTCCTTGTTGTTTTGGTTGTTGATGTGTCACTGTAAAATGTAGTGTCATAAGTACTTTCTTCGTCCCAAAATAAGTGCCGTCATGACTTTAGTTCAGGAGTACTGATCGCCACCGTTTCATACTAGGAGTATATTCCACTTGAACATGACTCAGCCAGTCCATAGAGAGTTTGCAGAGCAAATTCAAGGGGGAGGGGAGAGCTAGCAGTTACACCCTGTTACGATGTGTATTAACAAAAGTCATTCTAAAACAGTATGAATTGAGTTTTGGTTCGTCCCTCTTGGTGACGGTTAGGGTTTCTTGGTGACCCCAGGGCGGTCTCGGCGATGGTTGTCGTCCTCGATCTCTGCTCGCCAAGTCCTTCATGAAGCCATGCCCTCTCTCGTCCACATCCCATCACCCTGCACTTCTGTGCTGGCAGCGATCCCTATGCCTGTGGTTGTGCTGCCCTCATTGGAGTCTTATATTCCGAGCCAAAAACCTTTCATGTTTCTAGAGGATGTGATCGTACACCACTTTCACCCTAGCGCGAGGCAGTGCTTAGTTATTTAGGGGTGCTATAGAAAAGGTGTCAGAGCTTATGGAGAGGCTGCGGTTGTCAGCGGAGAAGAAGAGTGTCAAGATCAGGTGGTTTGGGGTGGTAAGGTGGGAATGATGGAACCACGACATTGGTGAAGGTGCTATCGAAGAAACCGGCGATGACTGAGGTCTTAGAGCAACTCTAGCAGACCCCGCATCCCGCCAGCCCGCAAAACGCGTTTGCAGTTCTCGCAAAACCGCTTTTGCGGGCCGGCGCAGGCTGGCACAGATGCAGACCCCCCGAACGGATCCATAAAAAAGTATATTCGTGAAATATGCATTTTTACGGGTTGGCTATGCAGGTTCTGCTCGGACACCACCTTGGATTTGACAGATAAACTGTCAATCTCGCATTTGACATAATATTTCACAAACAAGTTCAAATTCAAACGACACAAACAGTTTTACGCGTAAATAGAAGCCAAGTTCGTTACGGCTAACGCAAAAGAGGGCCCTGCAAAAGGTTTGCGCCCATGTCCGGCATCATCTTAGTCGATCTTCACTCCGCGCCATCGAGTCCACCTTGGAGTTCATCAGCGCCACCGAATCCATCTCCGGCGCTTTTTCCAACTCCCGCACCGAAATCATCCACATTGCCACCATATGGAGCGGAGAAAATATCACCGGAACTGTAGCATATACCGGCCGACGCCACCATTCTTCTCTTCAAAATTTCTCTCCTTGCCATATCATGCCATGTTTTGGTGAGGTCGTCCATGTCATTGCGGTTCATTGACATGGTCGTGTTCTCTTCGGCGAGCAACATGGACATAGATTCGGCGGCGCGTGCTCTTCTCTCCTCGATGGCAGCTTTGCGCAGCCCCTCTTCCTTGAGCAACTGCCACTTTTCTTGCTTCTCCTTCGCCTTCTTCTCGGCCAACTCTTTCTTGATCTCCAACGATTTCAACAACATTGACTCGTTGGATTGCACCATGGCATCAATCTTCTCCCTCAAGCTTGATGCTTCTTGCTCTCTCTTCATCTTCTCCTTGGTCTTCTTGTCGCCATCGGGCTTGTGCAAAATTCTTGGGCCATCATCATCCTCATCTTCATCCATGTTTGTAAGTGAGCCTCTCTTTGGTGGGGATTATTTGTCGATCAACTTCCACTTCTCGCACTTTTGGAGCAACTCCCAACAATGCTCTAGTTTGAAAATTTTGCCTTCCGAAGCTTCCATGTCCTTGTATCTATGTTGAGCAATCTTGTCCTACATGTTGGGAAACGTTGCAGAAAACAAAAATTTTCCTACGATTTCACCAAGATCCATCTAGGAGTTCATTTAGCAACGAGTGATTCGATTGCATCTACATACCTTTGTAGATCACGCGCGGAAGAGTTCAAAGAACGGGGATGAGGAAGGCGTACTCGACGTGATCCAAATCACCGAAGATCCTAGCGCCGAACGGACGGCACCTCCGCGTTCAACACACGTACGGTCAGCGTAACATCTCCTTCTTGATCCAGCAAGGGGGAAGGAGAGGTTGAGGAAGATGGCTCCAACAGCAGCACGACGGTGTGGTGGTAGTGGAGCTGCAGCACTCCGGCAGGGCTTCGCCAAGCACTATGGAGGAGGAGGATGTGTTGGAGAGGGAGAGGGAGGCACCAAAGATGTGTTATGAGAGGCCCTCCTTCCCCAATATATATAGGGAGTCCAAGGGGGGGGGGGACGGCGGCCCTAGGAGATGCAATCTCCTAGGGGGGGCGGCGGCCAAGGGAGGAATCCCTCCTCCCCAAGGCACCTAGGAGGTGCCTTCCCCCTTTGGGACTCTTCCCTTCCTTATCTCTAGGCGCATGGGCCTCTTGGGGCTGGTGCCCTTGGCCCATATAGGCCAAGGCGCACACCCCTACAGCCCATGTGGCCCCCCGGGGCAGGTGGCCCCACCCGGTGGACCCCCGGGACCCTTCCGGTGGTCCCGGTACAATACCGGTGACCCCGAAACTTGTCCCGATGCCCGAAATAGCACTTCCTATATATAATTCTTTACCTCCGGACCATTCCGGAACTCCTCGTGACGTCCGGGATCTCATCCGGGACTCCGAACAATATTCGGGTTACTGCATATACATATCCCTACAACCCTAGCGTCACCGAACCTTAAGTGTGTAGACCTTACGGGTTCGGGAGACATGCAGACATGACCGAGATCGCTCTCCGGTCAATAACCAACAGCGGGATCTGGATACCCATGTTGGCTCCCACATGCTCCTCGATGATCTCATCGGATGAACCACGATGTCGAGGATTCAAGCAACCCCGTATACAATTCCCTTTGTCAATCGGTATGTTACTTGCCCGAGATTCGATCGTCGGTATCCCAATACCTCGTTCAATCTCGTTACCGGCAAGTCACTTTACTCGTACCGTAGTGCATGATCCCGTGACCAGACACTTGGTCACTTTGAGCTCATTATGATGATGCATTACCGAGTGGGCCCAGTGATACCTCTCCGTCATACGGAGTGACAAATCCCAGTCTTGATCCGTGTCAACCCAACAGACACTTTCGGAGATACCCGTAGTATACCTTTATAGTCACCCAGTTACGTTGTGACGTTTGGTACACCCAAAGCACTCCTACGGTATCCGGGAGTTACTCGATCTCATGGTCTAAGGAAATGATACTTGACATTGGAAAACTCTAGCAAACGAACCATACGATCTTATGCTATGTTTAGGATCGGGTCTTGTCCATCACATCATTCTCCTAATGATGTGATCTCGTTATCAATGACATCCAATGTCCATAGTCAGGAAACCATGACTATCTGTTGATCAACGAGCTAGTCAACTAGAGGCTTACTAGGGACATGTTGGTGTCTATTATTCACACATGTATTACGATTTTCGGATAACACAATTATAGCATGAATAAAGACAATTATCATGAACAAGGAAATATAATAATAATGCTTTTATTATTGCCTCTAGGGCATATTTCCAACACTACACAATGTGAACAAAGTGATCCAATCATTTCCCATGATGCAATATGATGATGCACAATTTGAACAAAGGCAAAACAAACTCACATAGTCGGACCCCACGGTGCCACTTGGAGGTGCATTGCACACTTGCTCCAAGCAAGCTGCACATAGGCTTGATATTCTCCCAATGCCCTTGAAGCGATCAAAATGTGCGTGTAGTCCTATTGGAATGCTTTGTCATAATGCGGAAGTATTGATCTTTGATCCTTTGCCAATATCTCTTGGAAGTTTAAGAAGTACCCGTGCATGCATCAAGAAACACCGCACTCCATGCTTGAACCAAAGCTTGATCTTCCAAGATCGTGTAGTTCTTCGATCTTATGCTTTTCCCAGATTTTGCTTGCGATTGCTCAAACGCTTCTGCTTCGATCTCCTCCAATTCGTTCGCACAACAGTGATCATGCACGCCGCCCTTCATTTCATTATAGTCGAATGGTTCGAAAGGGGCTTGATCAATGTCAACCGCGTTCGTGTCCAACAAGTTCACGAACTCGGTTGTTGCATTGTTCGAACCACCTCTATAGCGAACGATAAGAAGTCACGCGCTATCGAGAATAATGGCGAAAAATGAAAGGGAATCGCCAAGACCGAAGACGCATACCTTCCGGCCATTTCGTCGACACCTCGCTCGCGGGGGGAGCGGCACCGTTGAATGGCATCGCCGGAGCACCTCCTTGCGGCGGGATGGAGCGAGAGGTTGAAGAAGGTGGCTTCTTTGAAGCCAGAACCTTCCTTCGCTTTACGCCCGCGACCTTGCCAACCTTCTCCGCCGCTGGCCGGGATCGCGCTGCCGCGTTGGCGCCCGGAGCACGGGCCATCGCGGCGGGGGCGGTCGGATTCCCACCCTGCGCGACCATGTTGCCCTGCCGCTTGAGGGCAGGCGCGGCGTGGGCTTGGGCGACGACGGCGGGGCCAACATGGCCGGCGACGAGATCTGCCCGAGGGGAAGGGGCGTGCGCGACCTCGACGGTGACGTGGGACAACATGGGGTTGTCCATGGTGGCGAGGGACGACCGGGGAGGAGCAGCCGGAACCTGCGGAGTGAGGGCAATGGTGGCGGAGGATGCGGGGAGTGGGAAGGGCCGCGCGGAAATGTCCCTCCCACCAAATCTCGCGTGGGATAGGGGTTGAGCTCGGGTCGGCCTCCCAGCCCGTGAAGATAGAGGTTGGGGGAGAAGATTTGCCGCGCCCTGCAAAAAAATTTGCGGACCGGGGCGGGATGCAGGGTCTGCTCGTGCAGATTTTCTGACCCCGACCCGCATTTATTTTGTGGGTCGGGGCGTTTTACGAGGTCTGCTAGAGTTGCTGTTAGAGAACTCGGTAGGTAGGTTTTGGTGTCCGCTGCGGGGCACGGAGTGCAAAACCATGGGGAAAGATATCTTCCTTGTAACTGTCACGTTGTAGTCTTAAAAAAATACTTTCATATAGCAGTCGGGGAAGAGAAAGGCCATGGAGGAACCCCCTTGGATGTTAGGGGTGATGCACTCGTGCCGTAGAATTATGACCCAAGGAAGATTGTTGATGAATATGAATTTCCTTCCTACCAATTGAACGTCGGGTATCTTTTTTTAACATAATACAAATGCAGACGCTCATACATATGCATATATACTTATCCCTATGAACACACGTATGCACAAGCTATCCATATAAGTATCTTCGAGAGACTAAGCCGACACATCATCTTGAGATTGACGAGGTCATCACAACTCCATAGTCGACAAAAACACCTCTTTCCGTTGAACGAATATCGCTAGAAAGCTTGAATAATAAAGAATATAGGATTTTAACCTTGATAGGCTGGTGCCATCACAAAGAATCAAACCATCTAAACTAGGATTAGTTCACTGCCGTCGGGTATCTTACATGCCGCTGGGAATGCTGAATGAAAAATGGATGAAAAATAATGGTGATCAGATGGGGTAGTTTATGCTGCAACCACACCCATCTGCAGATGTCTCAAAAGGGAAACAAGTGATTGACCTTGCAGTACATCCCGCGCTAAACAGGATATGTCGCAACACTCGAACCGGGTGAACGAAATCAGAAGTGTGTTGTCCCAAGGAAGGAACATTAGCTTAGCTAAAATTAGTAGGCATGTGAATGCACCTAGTCATATCCTTGCATGCATGGGTCGTTTGCAACAGCTAGCTGCTTGTTTGCTTCGGAACTCTCCTGTGAAGTTAGCTAGCATAGCATAGAGCCTGTTTGGGACTGCTCTGCTCCTTAAAATTCAGCTCCGCTTTAGAAAATACAAGCCAAACAGAAGTAGCTTCACGATATGCCACTCCGTGAGAAAACTAGAATCTGGGGTACAACTTTCAGTTTTTTATGAAGCTCTTCAGAAGGTGCTTAAAAAACTCTAGAAGCTGAAGTTGGATGAAAATTACCCATCATTGCCACCAGTAAGTGGATACCCCTTCGTTTCTCCCCCCTCAACCAATCAAATAGATCCTTTTCATCTTTTCTATTCTTGAAGCTGGAGTTAGATGGAAGCCAAACATTCTCTTTGGTAGTAGTACAACTTCTGAATAATTCTCAAAAAGAACTACAACCTCTGGATGAAACTGTTTCAAAGTTACTTTCCCGCAAAAAAAATGATTATGAAAGCGCAAACGGTGGTGGATATAGCTACAAGACATAGGATTTTGAGGGCGAAAATACGTTTGAATATTAGAGCATCTCCAGCCGCCCCTGAGTGCTTCCCCAGGAGCCTTTTTTTGCGTCGATGATGTAAAAAGGGCAAAAAAACGGCACAGTCGTGCCCCCAAGCCCCCCCAAGACCTCAAAATGGGGGCGGCGAACCCATGTCAAAAATAGCATGCCGAGGCGGTGTTGGAGGCGCCGATGGAAGCAACAACCAATCCTACTCACCCACGCATCCTTTTTCTTGGCCCTGTTGACACCAGATTTTGGCATGGTCGAAAATATAATTAAGAATGTCTCAAATGAAAAAATGCTCAAAGCGAGAAAGTTCCTTTCATAAAAAAGATAAACTTTGATATTTGAGCTATAGCCATCCGGTCTCATCTCCAAGGCCGAAGTTGTGTTCGAAGTACTGAGATTTTGTATCCAGAACACTATTTGGCTGATTACGCCTCCAAAATGGTCACGTATGAGAAAACGTTTTACACGAATTGTCTTCGTCTCGTCGAAACGGTCGATTTTTATATAAAAATCGTCCCAATCCAAGTTCGTATGCAAAAGTTACAGCCATCCGAATACAACCATATCACGAGCCAAAAGTGGCGCGCCCCACCAGACACACTGTCTGATGGGTAGCGCGAATAATAGTTTGTTTTGCGCGAGCCATTTGGCCCTCAAGATGACCTCTGATAAAAAAACATTCAACATGAAAGTTGTCCGTCTCGTCGAAACGGTCAAGATTGCTTTTGGGCTCGTTTTCGTCGAAGGTTGTTTACCACCTCAAAAATTACCCGCAAGGTCCAGCCAGTTTAAACCGAACAGTTTTAGAAAGCTCGGACAAAATCAATCCGAATTTGACTAGGGTATTGGACGTGAATCCAAGCCTTTTCCTTGCACGGGAAGTCCAGGTGCCTCTTATATACCTAAGCGGTGACGGCCGATTGAACAACACACAATCGAACAATCAATCTACTTTTTACCCTAGTTTTACATCTCTCCCTTGTTCTTTCTCTCTCGTTCTTCGTTCGTTCTTCGTTGAAGGGCAGCGATCCTCGAGGCCCTAGGGGCGGACGAACCAACCTAGGGCAGCCCATAGCCGCTAAGTGTCCAGACGGGGTCCCTACCGGGCACGTGGGGTTTCGGGTGCTCAAAAGCGTCCGCCGGATTGCTTGCGTACCGCGCTTCCAGACGGGTCTTCTTCGACGTGCGCTGCGGTGCATCATCCTCGACGTTGGAGGTACACGATGACATGTTCATATGCGAACAGACCCATCCAACCACTTTTTTCCCGTTGATTGTCCTAGGGGCACCAATCGCTGGAAAAACGAAGATGCCCTTAAGGAGCCACTCTGGTGGGGCATAATGGTGAGGAGAGTCTTAACAAAAATGAAGGGAAAGGGATTGGGTCTGCCTAACAACAAAAAGAGAAGGAAGATGGGACGGAATTGGTGTCTATTCGTGTATGATTTTTTGTCTGAGTTCTACCATACCTGTGGCATCATGGGTCATCCTACTATGCTGAAGAGAGATAAGGGCATGTACAATGATGATATATGGATACAGACGCCCATGACAAAAAGTAGGTTGAAGCATCTATATTGATTTTCCTTCACAATGCAAACTGCTACTAGTGAGCCTTATCAAAGAACAGAAAGTAGACTCCGACTACACATGCGTCCCTACTTTTCACATCAACTTTCAACTTTATGCACCGGACCACTCCATTTCTTCTCAAGCACCTATCTCCTGTAGAGAATCTCGCTTCCACATCCGAATCTACTTTTCCTGACATCCGCTCTTACATAACATGCGAGGCATCATCCCGAGGCTATGCATTGTCCATGCCCTAAGAGCATCTCCAGCCGCGCCCCCAACAAGCCCTCCCCAGGCGTTTTTGCCGCGCCGGCGCCGAAACAACGGTCCAGTCGCCCCCCAGAAGACCGTTTTTCGCCGGCTCGGGCCGAAACTGGTGCCGGCGGACCCAGGTAGAACTCGGCGCCCTAGGGGCGCTGGGGCGCCGACACAAGCAAAATGGGCATGTGGGTCCGCCCTGTCGGCGAGTCTCGCGCCTATTCCCACCGTTTCTTCCCGCTTTTCCCCCACTTTCCTCCCATTCTCTCCTCTCCTCCCGCCAATCTCCCTCCCGCTTGCCTCCCAGCCGGCCGCCATGCCACCGAAGAAGTACGTCGTCCCCCGCGCGGCGGCAACCGCAACCGCCTCCGTCGCCCAACCGAAGCAGACGGATCCGAGGGCGCCACCGTCGAAGCCACCGGGCATGCCAAACGCCAAGTGGAGGGCGGAAGTTCAGCGATGGGAGGCTGTCACCGCCGACCGACGGAATAGGGCCATCGCTAAGAAGGCCCATGACAACGCGGCGCGCGCGGCTGCGGCTGCCGCTTCGGCAGACCAAGCCGAGGCCGAGGCGACTCGCGCGGGGATGATGAATCCACCCGGCAGCCACGCCCAGTACGCTCCCTGGGGACAGCAAAGCTTCGCCTCTCCGTCGCCGCAGCCATGGGGATCGCCCTCGCCGAGCTACGCCGACGGGGACGTGCACGGCGGGTTCAACCCAAACGTCACCTTCCCCCATGGACACCCGGCCCAGCGCACGCCCTCGCCGGTGACCTTCACCAGCGTGCAGTACCCTCCATACAACTACTCGCCGCCCGCCTACGCGTCTTCCCCGATGCCCCGTCTCCGTCGTTGCGCGCTGCCCTTCTCGCACCTTGGCGACACCGACGAGACCAAGGGCGACATGGACGACATCATCGCCGCAGTTTTGGCCGTGGCGTCTCCCGGGTTCGACACCCCCGACGAGACGGTGGATCTCGGCAGCGGAATGGACAGCAAGGAGGAGCAGGAGGAGCAGGAGCAGGAGGAGGACGAGGAGGAGGATGAGGAGGTGGAGGAGGAGCCGACGACTGTTCCGGCGAAGAGGCACAAGAACAAGACGCGGGCGGCCAGGTCAGGTGAGCCGCGCATCAAGTGGGCGTCCAAGGAGGAGGAATGCCTCGCCGAAGCATGGAAAGTCGTCTGCCTTGACCCGACCACCGGCACGAACCAGAGCATTGAGACGTACTGGGAGCGCATCAAGACCAAGTTCGACGAGCGCAAACTCGTCGACCCCTACTTCAAAGGCGTCTACATGCAGCGCGGCTTGAAGGCGATGGCGAACCATTGGGGGCGTATCCAGGGGGCGTGCAACAAATGGCATGGGGTCGTCGAGGAGGTCGCGCCTCGCCCGGAGAGCGGCGCCAGCATTGAGGATCAGGTATGCCACGCCGGTCTGCCGCCTCTCTTCGCCGTGTACGCCCGTCAACTGTTTGTTCCTCCGCGCAGTTGCTGCGCATGTTCGCCCTGTACCGGTAGAGCAACAACGACGCCGAATTCAAGTACCTCCACGTTTACAAGCGCATTGACAAGTGCGAGAAGTGGGCGGAAGTCCGGCGCACCCTCGACAAGGCCAAGGAGACCTAAAAGCTGGACGCGCCGACTCCTGGCGCATCGGAAGGGCGGCCGGACAGCAACAAAGGTGCCAAGAAGGGGAAACACGCCGACGTGGCTACCACTCGAGTGCGAGTAAATTGTTGGGGAACGTTGCAGAAAACAAAAATTTTCCTACGGTTTCACCAAGATCTATCTATGAGTTCATCTAGCAACGAGTGATTGGATTGCATCTACATACCTTTGTAGATCACGCGCGGAAGCGTTCAAAGAACGGGGATGAGGAAGGCGTACTCGACGTGATCCAAATCACCGGAGATCCTAGCGCCGAACGGACGGCACCTCCGCGTTCAACACACGTATGGTTAGCGTAACGTCTCCTTCTTCTTGATCCAGCAAGGGGAAAGGAGAGGTTGAGGGAGATGGCTCCAGCAGCAGCACGACGGCGTGGTGGTGATGGAGCTGCAGTACTCCGGCAGGGCTTCGCCAAGCACTATGGAGGAGGAGGATGTGTTGGAGAGGGAGAGGGAGGCACCAAAGGCGTGGGGTGAGAAGTCCTCCATCTCCCCACTATATATAGGAGGGCCAAGGGGGGTGGGCGCCGGCCCTAGGAGATCCAATCTCCTAGGGGGGTGCGGCCAAGGGGAGGAATCCCTCCTCCCCAAGGCACCTAGGAGGTGCCTTCCCCCTTTGGGACTCCTCCCTTCTTGAACCCTAGGCGCATGGGCCTCTTGGGCTGGTGCCCTTGGCCCATATAGGCCAAGGCGCACCCCCTACAGCCCATGTGGCCCCCCGGGGCAGGTGGCCCCACCCGGTGGACCCCCGAGACCCTTCCGGTGGTCCCGGTACAATACCGGTGACCCCGAAACTTGTCCCGATGCCCGAAATAGTACTTCCTATATATAATTCTTTACCTCCGGACCATTCCGGAACTCCTCGTGACGTCCAGGATCTCATCCGGGACTCCGAACAACATTCGGGTTACTGCATATACATATCCCTACAACCCTAGCGTCACCGAACCTTAAGTGTGTAGACCCTACGGGTTCGGGAGACATGTAGACATGACCGAGATCGCTCTCCGGCCAATAACCAACAGCGGGATCTGGATACCCATGTTGGCTCCCACATGCTCCTCGATGATCTCATCGGATGAACCACGATGTCGAGGATTCAAGCAACCCCGTATACAATTCCCTTTGTCAATCGGTATGCTACTTGCCCGAGATTCGATCGTCGGTATCCCAATACCTCGTTCAATCTCGTTACCGGCAAGTCACTTTACTCGTACCGTAGTGCATGATCCCGTGACCATACACTTGGTCACTTTGAGCTCATTATGATGATGTATTACCGAGTGGGCCCAGTGATACCTCTCCGTCATACGGAGTGACAAATCCCAGTCTTGATCCATGTGAACCCAACAGACACTTTCGGAGATACCCGTAGTATACCTTTATAGTCACCCAGTTACGTTGTGACGTTTGGTACACCCAAAGCACTCCTACGGTATCCTGGAGTTACACGATCTCATGGTCTAAGGAAAAGATACTTGACATTGGAAAACTCTAGCAAACGAACTATACGATCTTATGCTATGTTTAGGATTGGGTCCTGATAACACAATTATAGCATGAATAAAAGACAATTATCATGAACAAGGAAATATAATAATAATGCTTTTATTATTGCCTCTAGGGCATATTTCCAAGAGTCTCCCATTTGCACTAGAGTCAATAATCTAGTTACATTGTGATGAATCGAACACCCATGGAATTCTGGTGTTGATCATGTTTTGCTCTAGGGAGAGGTTTAGTCAACGGATCTGCTACATTCAGGTCCGTGTGTACTTTACAAATATCTATGTCTCCATCTTGAACATTTTCACGAATGGAGTTGAAGCGACGCTTGATGTGCCTTGTCTTCTTGTGAAACCTGGGCTCCTTGGCAAGTGCAATAGCTCCAGTGTTGTCACAGAAGAGCTTGATCGGCCCCGACGCATTGGGTATGACTCCTAGGTCGGTGATGAACTCCTTCACCCAAATTGCTTCATGCGCTGCCTCCGAGGCTGCCATGTACTCCGTTTCACATGTAGATCCCGCCACGACGCTCTGCTTGCAACTGCACCAGCTTACTGCCCCACCATTCAAAATATACACGTATCCGGTTTGTGACTTTGAGTCATCCAGATCTGTGTCGAAGCTAGCGTCAACGTAACCCTTTACGACGAGCTCTTCGTCACCTCCATAGACGAGAAACATTTCCTTAGTCCTTTTCAGGTACTTCAGGATATTCTTGACCGCTGTCCAGTGTTCCTTGCCGGGATTACTTTGGTACCTTCCTACCAAACTTACGGCAAGGTTTACATCGGGTCTGGTACACAGCATGGCATACATAATAGAACCTATGGCTGAGGCATAGGGGATGACACTCATCTCTTCTATATCTTCTGCCGTGGTCGGACATTGAGCTGAGCTCAATTTCACACCTTGTAACACAGGCAAGAACCCCTTCTTAGACTGGTCCATATTGAACTTCTTCAATATCTTATCAAGGTATGTGCTTTGTGAAAGACCTATGAGGTGTCTCGATCTATCTCTATAGATCTTGATGCCTAATATATAAGCAGCTTCTCCAAGGTCCTTCATTGAAAAACTCTTATTCAAGTAGGCCTTTATGCTGTCCAAGAGTTCTATATCATTTCCCATCAAAAGTATGTCATCTACATATAATATGAGGAATGCTACAGAGCTCCCACTCACTTTCTTGTAAACACAGGCTTCTCCATAAGTCTGCGTAAACCCAAACATTTTGATCATCTCATCAAAGCGAATGTTCCAACTCCGAGATGCTTGCACCAGCCCATAAATCAAGCGTTGGAGCTTGCACACCTTGTCAGCATTCTTAGGATCGACAAAACCTTCCGGCTGCATCATATACAATTCTTCCTTAAGGAAACCATTAAGGAATGCCGTTTTGACGTCCATTTGCCATATTTCATAATCATAGAATGCGGCAATCGCTAACATGATTCGGACGGACTTCAGCTTCGCTACCGGTGAGAAAGTCTCATCGTAGTCAACCCCTTGAACTTGTCGATAACCCTTAGCGACAAGCCGAGCTTTATAGATGGTCACATTACCATCCGCGTCTGTCTTCTTAAAGATCCATTTATTTTCTATGGCTCGCCGCTCAACGGGCAAGTCAGTCAAAGTCCATACTTCGTTTTCATACATGGATCCTATCTCGGATTTCATGGCTTCTAGCCATTTGTCGGAATCCGGGCCCGCCATCGCTTCTTCATAGTTCGAAGGTTCACCGTTGTCTAACAACATGATTTCCAAGACAGGGTTGCCATACCACTCTGGTGCGGAACGTGTCCTTGTGAACCTTCGAATTTCAGTAGGAGCTTGATCAGAAGTATCTTGATCATCATCATTAACTTCCTCTCTAGTCGGTGCAGGCACCTCAGGAACATTTTCTTCAGTTGCGCCATTTTCCGGTTCAAGAGGTAATACTTCATCAAGTTCTACTTTCCTCCCACTTACTTCTTTCGAGAGAAACTCTTTCTCTAGAAAGGACCCATTCTTGGCAACAAAGATCTTGCCTTCGGATCTGAGGTAGAAGGTATACCCAATAGTTTCTTTAGGGTATCCTATGAAGACGCATTTTTCCGATTTGGGTTCGAGCTTTTCAGGTTGAAGTTTCTTGACATAAGCATCGCATCCCCAAACTTTTAGAAACGACAGCTTAGGTTTCTTCCCAAACCATAATTCATACGGTGTCGTCTCAACGGATTTCGACGGAGCCCTATTTAAAGTGAATGCGGTAGTCTCTAAAGCATACCCCCAAAAAGATAGCGGTAAATCGGCAAGAGACATCATAGATCGCACCATATCTAATAGAGTGCGATTACGACGTTCGGACACACCATTACGCTAAGGTGTTCCAGGCGGCGTGAGTTGTGAAACTATTCCACATTTTTTAAGTGTGTGCCAAACTCATGACTCAAGTATTCTCCTCCACGATCTGATCGCAGGAACTTGATTTTCCTGTCACGTTGATTCTCAACCTCACTCTGAAATTCCTTGAACTTTTCAAAGGTCTCAGACTTGTGTTTCATTAAGTAGACATACCCATATCTACTCAAGTCATCAGTGAGGGTGAGAACAAAACGATAGCCACCGCGAGCCTCAACACTCATTGGACCGCACACATCAGTATGTATGATTTCCAATAAGTTGGTTGCTCGCTCCATTGTTCCTGAGAACGGAGTCTTGGTCATTTTACCCATGAGGCATGGTTCGCACGTGTCAAATGATTCGTAATCAAGAGAATCTAAAAGTCCATCAGCATGGAGCTTCTTCATGCGTTTGACACCTATGTGACCAAGGCGGCAGTGCCACAAGTATGTGGGACTATCATTATCAACCTTACATCTTTTGGTACTCACACTATGAATATGTGTAGCATTACGCTCGAGATTCATTAAGAATAAACCATTTACCATCGGAGCATGACCATAAAACATATCTCTCATATAAATAGAACAACCATTATTCTCGGATTTAAATGAGTAGCCATCTCGTATTAAACGAGATCCTGATACAATGTTCATGCTCAAAGCTGGTACTAAATAACAATTATTGAGGTTTAAAACTAATCCCGTAGGTAAATGAAGAGGCAGCGTGCCGACGGCGATCACATCGACCTTGGAACCATTCCCGACGCGCATCGTCACCTCGTCCTTCGCCAGTCTCCGCTTATTCCACAGCTCCTGCTTCGAGTTACAAATGTGAACAACTGCACCGGTATCAAATACCCAGGAGCTACTACGAATACTGGTAAGGTACACATCAATTACATGTATATCACATATACCTTTCGTTTTGCCGGCCTTCTTGTCTGCTAAGTATTTGGGGCAGTTCCGCTTCCAGTGACCACTTTCCTTGCAATAAAAGCACTCAGTCTCGGGCTTGGGTCCATTCTTTGGCTTCTTCCCGGCAGCTTGCTTGCCGGGCGCGGCGACTCCCTTGCCGTCTTTCTTGAAGGTTTTCTTACCCTTGCCTTTCTTGAACTTAGTGGTTTTATTCACCATCAACACTTGATGTTCCTTTTTGACTTCTACCTCTGCTGATTTTAGCATTGCAAATACTTCAGGAATGGTCTTTTCCATCCCCTGCATATTGAAGTTCATCACAAAGCTCTTGTAGCTCGGTGGAAGCGACTGAAGGATTCTGTCAATGACCGCGTCATCCGGGAGATTAACTCCCAGCTGAGTCAAGCGGTTATGTAACCCAGACATGTGAGTATGTGCTCACTGACAGAACTGTTTTCCTCCATCTTACAGCTGAAGAACTTGTTGGAGACTTCATATCTCTCGACCCGGGCATGAGCTTGGAAAACCATTTTCAGCTCTTCGAACATCTCATATGCTCCGTGTCTCTCAAAACGCTTTTGGAGCCCCGGCTCTAAGCTGTAAAGCATGCCGCACTGAACAAGGGAGTAGTCATCGGTACGTGCCTGCCAAGCGTTCATAACGTCTTGTTCTGCAGGGAGAACAGGTGCGTCACCTAGCGGTGCTTGTAGGACATAATCTTTCTTGGCAGCTATGAGGATGATCCTCAGGTTCCGGACCCAGTCCGTGTAGTTGCTGCCATCGTCTTTCAGCTTGGTTTTCTCTAGGAACGCGTTAAAGTTGAGGACTACGTTGGCCATTTGATCTACAAGACATATTGTAAAGATTTTAGACTAAGTTCATGATAATTAAGTTCATCTAATCAAATTATTCAATGAACTCCCACTTAGATAGACATCCCTCCAGTCATCTAAGTATAACATGATCCGAGTTAACTAGGCCGTGTCCGATCATCACGTGAGACGGACTAGTCAATGTCGGTGAACATCTTCATGTTGATCGTATCTTCTATACGACTCATGCTCGACCTTTCGATCTTCTGTGTTCCGAGGCCATGTCTGTACATGCTAGGCTCGTTAAGTCAACCTAAGTGTTTTGCATGTGTAAATCTGTCTTACACCCGTTGTATGTGAACGTTAGAATCTATCACACCCGATCATCACGTGGTGCTTCGAAACAACGAACTGTCACAACGGTGCACAGTTAGGGGGAACACTTTCTTGAAATTATTATGAGGGTTCATCTTATTTACTACCGTCGTTCTAAGCAAACAAGATGAAAAACATGATAAATATCACATGCAATCAAATAATAATAGTGACATGATATGGCCAATATCACATAGCTCCTTTGATCTCCATCTTGGGGCTCCATGATCATCTTGTCACCGGCATGACACCATGATCTCCATCATCATGATCTCCATCATCGTGTCTCCATGAAGTTGCTCGCCAACTATTACTTCTACTACTATGGCTAACGCGTTTAGCAATAAAGTAAAGTAATTTACATGGCGTTTCTCAATGACACGCAGGTCATACAAAAAATAAAGACAACTCATATGGCTCCTGCCGGTTGTCATACTCATCGACATGCAAGTCGTGATTCCTATTACAATAGCATGAACATCTCATACATCACATATATATCATTCATCATTCATCACAACTTTGGCCATATCATATCACAAAGCACTTGCTGCAAAAACAAGTTAGACATCCTCTAACTGTTGTTGCAAGTTTTACGTGGCTGAAGTAGGGTTCTAGCAAGAACGTTTTCTTACCTACGTGAAAGCCACAACGTGATTTGTCAACTTCTATTTACCCTTCATAAGGACCCTTTTCATCGAATCCGCTCCAACTAAAGTGGGAGAGACAGACACCCGCCAGCCACCTTATGCAACTAGTGCATGTTAGTCGGTGGAACCGGTCTCACGTAAGCGTACGTGTAAGGTTGGTCCGGGCCGCTTCATCCCACAATACCGTTGAAGCAAGATAAGACTAGTAGCGGCAAGAAAGTTGACAACATCAACGCCCACAACAAATTGTGTTCTACTCGTGCAAGAGAACTACGCATAGACCTAGCTCATGATGCCACTGTTGGGGAACGTTGCAGAAAACAAAAATTTTCCTACGGTTTCACCAAGATCTATCTATGAGTTCATCTAGCAACGAGTGATTGGATTGCATCTACATACCTTTGTAGATCACGCGCGGAAGCGTTCAAAGAACGGGGATGAGGAAGGCGTACTCGACGTGATCCAAATCACCGGAGATCCTAGCGCCGAACGGACGGCACCTCCGCGTTCAACACACGTATGGTTAGCGTAACGTCTCCTTCTTCTTGATCCAGCAAGGGGAAAGGAGAGGTTGAGGGAGATGGCTCCAGCAGCAGCACGACGGCGTGGTGGTGATGGAGCTGCAGTACTCCGGCAGGGCTTCGCCAAAGCACTACGGAGGAGGAGGATGTGTTGGAGAGGGAGAGGGAGGCACCAAAGGCAAGGGTTGAGAGGCCCTCCTTTCTCCACTATATATAGGGAGTCCAAGGGGGGGGCGCCGGCCCTAGGAGATCCAATCTCCTAGGGGGTGCGGCCAAGGGAGGAATCCCTCCTCCCCAAGGCACCTAGGAGGTGCCTTCCCCCTTTGGGACTCTTCCCTCTTGAACCCTAGGCGCATGGGCCTCTTGGGGCTGGTGCCCTTGGCCCATATAGGCCAAGGCGCACCCCCTACAGCCCATGTGGCCCCCCCGAGGCAGGGGGCCCCACCCGGTGGACCCCCGGGACCCTTCCGGTGGTCCCGGTACAATACCGGTGACCCCGAAACTTGTCCCGATGCCCGAAATAGCACTTCCTATATATAATTCTTTACCTCCGGACCATTCCGGAACTCCTCGTGATGTCTGGGATCTCATCCGGGACTCTGAACAATATTCGGGTTGCTGCATATACATATCCCTACAACCCTAGCGTCACCGAACCTTAAGTGTGTAGACCCTACGGGTTCGGGAGACATGTAGACATGACCGAGATGCTCTCCGGTCAATAACCAACAGCGGGATCTGGATACCCATGTTGGCTCCCACATGCTCCTCGATGATCTCATCGGATGAACCACGATGTCGAGGATTCAAGCAACCCCGTATACAATTCCCTTTGTCAATCGGTATGCTACTTGCCCGAGATTCGATCATCGGTATCCCAATACCTCATTCAATCTCGTTACCGGCAAGTCACTTTACTCGTACCGTAGTGCATGATCCCGTGACCAGACACTTGGTCACTTTGAGCTCATTATGATGATGCATTACCGAGTGGGCCCAGTGATACCTCTCCGTCATACGGAGTGACAAATCCCAGTCTTGATCCATGTCAACCCAACAGACACTTTCGGAGATACCCGCAGTATACCTTTATAGTCACCCAGTTACGTTGTGACGTTTGGTACACCCAAAGCACTCCTACGGTATCCGGGAGTTACACGATCTCATGGTCTAAGGAAAAGATACTTGACATTGGAAAACTCTAGCAAACGAACTATACAATCTTATGCTATGTTTAGGATTGGGTCTTGTCCATCACATCATTCTCCTAATGATGTGATCTCGTTATCGATGACATCCAATGTCCATAGTCAGGAAACCATGACTATCTGTTGATCAACGAGCTAGTCAACTAGAGGCTTACTAGGGACATGTTGGTGTCTATTATTCACACATGTATTATGATTTCCTGATAACACAATTATAGCATGAATAAAAGACAATTATCATGAACAAGGAAATATAATAATAATGCTTTTATTATTGCCTCTAGGGCATATTTCCAACATAAATTACATAGAAGTACCACAATTGAGGCATTGGAAGCAGATTGGTGCCAAGATTGGTAATTTTCACGTGTCAGTACCAAGATTGGGGCGAGCCGTTGCAAAAAAGACTAAAACTGTGTTTTATACGTATTGACAGAAAAGTTAACCGGTTGGGCCCGCCCGTCAGGCGCCACGCTGGCCAGTGCGCGCGTGCCCGCGCGCTAACTCGGACGAGCCTGGGTCGAGCCGTTTAGGGCGCCGCTGGTGCGGTCGAGACACACCCCGCTCACTCCCCCCCGCTCTGCTCTGTGTTCTTCTTCCTTCTCTCTGCCTCGCCGCCGCCTGCGCCCGCCCCTGCCGGCCGCCACACGAAGCTACCGCAGCCATGGTTTTTGAAGACAAGAGTAGCGACGACAACTCAAGCCTCCCGTACATGCACTCGGAAACCTCCACCGATGGGCTCAACCAGGTCAGTTACTCCATTGGAGCTAGGGTTAGGGCTAGGTTTAGAAAATTTTGGGGATTTTTCTATGTAGGTGGTCTTTGGTGTGAGGATTTCGTTTGATTTGCTTTGTCCTCGTCCGCTGCACATGATGCTAACTTGGATTTTGCTTGGGCAGGTGCCTTTCTCTCTTGAGGACCCGGCTTACAAGGGTCTTGAGCTAGATCTGATAGTGCTGTGCGAGAAGCATGGGAAGCCATCAGAGAGGCTTGTTGCATTTGAAGGAACAATGACCGGGAGAAGGTTCTTAGCATGTGCAGAGCCGGTATTTTTCTTGCCTTATTGGTTATGCACAGGATATGTTCATTGGAAGTGACAGAGTCTTGTTTGCCAATTGTGATTCAGTTATGTGTATGGTAATTTTGTTAGTCATGTATGCCATACTGTAGTGCTCATTGTAGGAATGGTGAATATTATGGTCAGTGGAGTGCATTTAGGCTAAATATAGGCTCAAGCATGCTCTGTTGTTTGCACATGAATGCTCTGTTGTGTGCATATGCTATTTATTTATGCTTGTATGCAATGTTGCTTAGTACTCACATTAGCCCCTCCATTAGCTGATGTGTGACTCTTAATAAGTAACTGTTGCTTACTGTTGACAGTAGGTACTGTCATTAGCTAGTTTGTTCCTGTAGGCTAATGTAGTGTATTTAGCTAGGCTAATGTAGTCTGGTTTGATAACTCTTCATTCAGTGATTTCTATGTTCCATTTGTTAGTGATATATGGCAAAGTAGTTCACTGCTAGAGTGGTAGTGCAGATTGTAGGATTCCATTATATTAATGGCCAATTGTAAGTTGGTTATTATGCAAAGTTGAATGGAGTGTTACTATGCTAATTATATACTGATCACCCTCTTGCTTAGCACATGGCTGTGCAAATTCAGTGTTGGTCAGTACCAACATTAGCTACTGGCATGAACTAACTGTTGCTTACTACTCATAGTAGTTGTATTGTACTAAATTTTGCCTTGTTATTTTTCCAGGAAGGTCAGAATTGTGGGTTTGTTCAGTGGGTTGATGAGCAGTGGCCCCCAACAATGGAGAATGCATTGCTGAAGCTTTGGTCAATGGTTGAAGAGAGCAAGTCTGCCAGGGTGAATGATAATCTTCAAAGTGCTTTAACTATTCACCATTTGACAGAAGAAAAGAAGAAGCTGGATGCAGATTATGACAAGTTAGTGAAAGATGTGCATCAACTTGTGGACTTTCAGCAGGATAGGGTTGTGGATTTTAGTTATCTGCAGTCAGCTGTCACATATCAGCACGAATGCAGAGCTGAATTGGTGGCTCGTAAGAATGCAGGAATGGCAAAGAAAGATGCAGCTACAGAGAAGCTTCAACAGAAGTATGAAATCCTGTGCAACCTGACAAGTGCTCAAGCAATTGCCATCCAAAACCTCAAGTTGAAGAATATGAAAGAGAAGGAATTGCTGAGTGAGGCTAAGATGAATTTGGAGTTGAAGAATGCAGAGTTCACAAAGTTTGAGGAGAAGCTCACCCAAGAGAAGCTAGAGTTGAAGTTCCAGGTTGCTGATCTGCTGAAGCTCAAGGAAAACCATAATGAAGAGAAGAAGATGCAAGAGTTTAAGATAACTGAGCTCATGAAGGCAGAGGAGAAGCTGAAGGAGAAGATCAAGGGGATCCAGGCCATCTTGGAGAACTGAACAAGATGAATTGAGATTAGTGGGCATTGCAGACCTTTTGGGAAGGATGGCTGGGCAATGACCTAGTAACTTAGAATTATGGTTGTGTAATGTATGGTTCTAGTACTAATTGTGAACTCTGTCTATTTATCTACCTAGTAATATGCTATTCATCCTTTTGTGAGAAAAGGATGGATTGTGCATTTGAACTCCACTATGTAATGTGAACTCCAGTGATGCTTATGTTAGACTGAAAATGTTTACATACTGATGCTTATGTTATTCTGATGGTTAAATGCTTCTTAAATGCATATAGTTACATATGTTAGAGTGATTCTTAAATGCTTAAATGCATTTGCAAAAGGAATAGTTTGTTATGGTACAGTGATGCTTTAGGTGGTTTCATCGACCCCGAGCCACCGTAGACCCTAGTTGATGGCTTTAGGTGGTTTCATCGACCCCGAGCCACCCTAGACCCTAGTTGATGGCTTTAGGTGGTTTCGTCGACCCCGAGCCACCCTAGACCCTAGTTGATGGCTTTAGGTGGTTTCGTCGACCCCGAGCCACAAAAACCCAAATTGATCGCTTTAGGTGGTTTCGTCGACCCCGAGCCACCATAGACCCTAGTTGATGGCTTTAGGTGGTTTCGTCGACCCCGAGCCACCGTAGACCCTAGTTGATGGCTTTAGGTGGTTTCGTCGACCCCGAGCCACCCTAGACCCTAGTTGATGGCTTTAGGTGGTTCCGTCGACCCCGAGCCACAAAAACCCAAAATGATCGCTTTAGGTGGTTTCGTCCACCCCGAGCCACCGTAGACCCTAGTTGATGGCTTTAGGTGGTTCCGTCGACCCCGAGCCACCCTAGACCCTAGTTGATGGCTTTAGGTGGTTCCGTCGACCCCGAGCCACAAAAACCCAAAATGATTGCTTTAGGTGGTTTCGTCGACCCCGAGCCACCGTAGACCCTAGTTGATGGCTTTGGGTGGTTTCGTCGACCCCGAGTCACCCTAGCCCCTAGTTGATGGCTTTAGGTGGTTCCATCGACCCCGAGCCACCAAAACCCAAAATGATGGCTTTAGGTGGTTTCGTCGACCCCGAGCCACGCTAGACCCTAGTTGATGGCTTTAGGTGGTTCCGTCCACCCCGAGCCACCAAAACCCAAAATGATGGCTTTAGGTGGTTCCGTCGACCCCGAGCCAGCCTAGACCCTAGTTGATGGCTTTAGGTGGTTTCGTCGACCCCGAGCCACCCTAGACCCTAGTTGATGGCTTTAGGTGGTTCCGTCGACCCCGAGCCATCAAAACCCAAAATGATGGCTTTAGGTGGTTTCGTCGACCCCGAGCCACCAAAACCCAAAATGATCGCTTTACACAACATATCAATAGGATCAACATATCAATCATATAAAGAACATTTTCAGCATACACAACATATCAATAACTCCATTAATATATCCAGCATATCAATAACTCCATTTGAGTACTCATCAACATATGAATCATAAAAAGAACATACACACTATGAAGATATCCAATATGATGAGTACTCATCAATAACTCCAAAATATCAATAACTCCAGCAATATATCCAATAATATATTGAGTACTCATCAACATATCACATGAAGATATCCAATAAATATGCATCCACATGAACAAAAGCCATACATGGCATTGATTCTTAAAGTACATCATCAAAGCAAGATCACCATTGTATCATAGGATGCAAGAACACACACATGAAGTACATCATCAAAGCAAGATCACCATTGTATCATAGGATGCAAGAACACACACATGAAGTATCTAGTTGCCACTTGCATAGAAGTACCTCCTCCATCCACTATGTGTAACACCAGCACCTGTCCCAGCAGTAGATGTGGATGGACCAGATTGCCTTGGGGCAGAGAATGTACCTCTCCCTCTCCCAGCACCTCTACCAGCACCTCTCCCAGCACCTGCAACTGCAGCACCTCTCCCAGCACCTCTCCCAGCACCTCTACCAGCTCCTCTCCCAGCTCCTGTCCCAGCACCTCTCCCAGCACCTCCTGTTCCAGCTGTTGGTGTTGTTGTAGGAGCTGGTTGAGAAGTTCTTGTTGCTGGTGTAGTAGCAGCAGCACCAGCACCAGCATTGGGATTCCTTGCAAGAGGCTTGCATAAACAAGAAGGAAAATGAGTTAGTACTTAAAAATGGAATGTACAAGAAGGAAAACATGTTACTACTTATAAGAGGATTACCACATGTTTGTTCTTCCTCAAAGCCAGCTCAGGCTTCAACTGCTTCATGCAGCTAGTGTACCTATGTCCTTGTAGTCCACAATTGCCACATGTTATAGTCCCCATTCTGGATGTGTCCTTAGGCTTTGAAACTTCAAATTTCCCCTTGATCATTTTCTCTTTCTTTCTTCCTCTCTTCACTTTAAATGCAGGTGGGTCAATGTCAGGACCAGGGGTCCTTGTCCAGTCATGCTCACCAGGAACTGGATAGATCATTGGTTCATAAGCTGCCACATAAAATTCTTTCTTGAAGAACTTGCTGACATAATCCTCTGGTTTTCTTTTGCCCTTGTTTATTGCTGAGATGGCATGGTTACATGGGATGCCACTAAGGTCCCATTTTCTGCACCCACATGTGTGCACTTGCAAGTTAACAGCATGGGTTTGCTGCCCACTTGTAACTTGCCACAAGTCCACACCAGTTTGAATTGGTTTGCAATATTTGGCCCTCTCTTTCTCAACCTCTAGCTTCTCACTATAATGGGGTGTTATGTCCCATCTAGCTGTCTTTGCACTCTCCCTATTCCTATGCCACCTCATCATCTGCTTATCCTTTATTCCATCACACATTGTCCTAATTGGTTTCTTCCTAACATCTAGGACATACTTGTTGAACACCTCAGACAAATTGTTGACTACAAGGTCAGTCTTGGAGTTTGTGTCAAATGCATGCCTTGCCCATGTTTTCTTGGGTATTTGACAAAGCCACTCCCAAGCTTCCTTACATTCAGCTCTAAGGTCATTCATTGCAATGTTAAATTTGTGTTCACTATATGCATAGGCAGCATTATCCATACACTTCTTCACATCTTCCCCCCCTAAACCCAGCAGTTTGAAAGTTTGCATAGATATGCCTAAGGCAGAACCTTTGGTTGCACTTAGGAAAGACAGCATTCACTGCATATAGTAGGCCCTGGGACACGCAATTAAACTAGCTAAGCTAATATCTAGCACAAAACAACCTTATAGGAACAAGGACATAAGATGCAAGCACATACCTTTTGCCTATCTGACATTATTGTATATGGACCAAACTGTCCCTCTTCTCCTCCTAGGCAGATTTTAAGTTGGTGTAGAAACCAACACCAATTAGCTTTGTCCTCTTGCCCAACAATACCAAATGCTAGTGGGTATATATTGCTGTTGCCATCTCTACCAGTGGCAGCAAGTAGTTGAGCACCAGTACTTAACTTAATGAAGCACCCATCAACACCTAAATGAGCAAGCAAATTCAATATTTAGAACATTCAAATGCATTTCAAGATGAAAAAATATGTAACTAATGCACAAGGTGAACAAACTAACCAATGAATGGTCTGCACCCCTTGAGAAACCCCTCCCTTGCTCCATTGATGCAATGGAACATAGCATGAAATCTTGGACCTGGATGGGGGATTTTTGCATTGTGTGTTGGAGTTACAGTAGTGACAGCTACTCTACTCCCAGGGTTTGTATCCATCACTGTCTGAGCATAGTCTTTCAACCTAGGGTATTGCTTCTTGTGGTCTCCTAGCACAACATCAATAGCTAGGTTCTTTGCCCTATATGCCATTGACTTGGGCACATCCACACCATACTTCTCCATGCAGGCATCAATCAAAGTCTGAATGCCAGTTGTTAGATCAGATCTGAACAGTGACTCATACTTCTGTGCAAGCCACTTGGCACTTACCCCTGTTGTCTCTGTACTAATAGGGCAAGTGCGCTTAATTCTCATCTTCTTAATTACAAAAGTAGTTTCGCCTTTTATAACTGCTGCCACCATAAAGAAGTTGCAATGTTTTTGGTTGCATTCTACAATTATTCTTTGATATGAGTTCCTATGATATCTGAAGTTTCTGCCTTGAGTGATGTGTAAGTTCAACAAAGCCTCTCTGAATTGATGTAGATCCAAGAAACACATATTTAGACATAATTACTCATGTGGTGCCTCCATCTTCTCATTGTACCATTTTCTAGGAGGCCTCTGCTTTGCCCTGCTCTTCCTTTTCTTTGGCAGTATAAATGACAATGGCTCATAACCATCATCATCAGCCTCCTTCAACAATCCTTTATCTTCTTCATCAGATGAAGGTTTGAAATCAGGTTCCTCCTCTTGAACTACACTTGAATGTGTCCTTGTTGTAGGCCCTTTCCTAACTGGAAGCTTCTGTTTCTTCTTCTTCTTCTTCTCTTCCCGTACAATTACAGTTTCTTCATCCCGTGAAACAACTTTCTCATCTTCATCCATTTGGAAAGGTTCCTCAACCTCTGTGTCACCCTCATAATGCAACACTTCTTCCACCTCAAATTCTTCATCATCTGTTTCTTCCTCTTCTATTTCATCATACTCTCTCTGCTTCTTTCCCTCCTCCATCTCTATATCACCAGCATCACCCATATAAAAAGGGTTTACATCACTGTCATCTTCACCTTCACAATCAGAACCACCACTGCCATCATATCCCTCTTCTTCTTCTATTTCCAACACAGCTTTCAGTTTTCCTTTTACATTCTTGCTCTCTTGTGTGCAAACACCAGTACCATGAGCTACACTGAAGCTGCTACTCTGACTTTCAAAGGCAACTCCTTCTTCATCAACAACATAGATGGGTGGCTCACTGAGATCATATAACATAGGCTCTTCATACACAACAGTGGATAATTCTTGCCTCTCAAACTGGCTGCAAAGAGGTGGAACAGTGGATAATTCTTGCCTCTCAAACTGGCTGCAAGGAGGTGGAACAGTGGATAAATCTTGCCTCTCAAACTGGCTGCAAGGAGGTGGACATGCTCTCACTAACAAATTTAAAACCTTACACTCCTCAACCTGCCTCTTTACTAGTTGCAACTCAGCATTACTCTCTACCATCTCCAATCCTTTCTCCCCTAAATCTGGATTCTCAGTGTGAAACAACAAATCATATTCACTAAATCCTTGGGTTTCCATCACTGCAATCATATTCATGTATGTCACATCTGAACTGTAGAGCTTCAGCTCAAACATTTCTGAAGCATCAAAATGGAACCTAACATCCAAAATGTCATCATACAAACTGCAAAATGAAATAACAGACAAAATTGGTTAATAAACAATTTTGCTTAACAGATAGGCTAACATATAAACAAAGCTTTGTTTAATTTAGCCTTGCAATATGAATAAACTAAACAATTACTACAAAATCAAACAATGTAAACAACTATCTCGATGCAACCATAATTATAGAGTGGGTACTTAACTCACAGCAAACTGATGTTTTGTATTTTCTTATAAGTAGTCAACAGAATTGTCCACTAATGGTGCTCTGCTCTAGTTAGGACTCATTTAATCCACTATACTTCTCTGCTCTGCTCTGGTCTAATGGTGCTCTGCTCTAATGGTGCTCTACTCTAGTTAGGACTAAGAAATAACAATGTAAGCCACTAATGATGCTCTGCTCTGCTCCAGTTAGGTAACACATAATGCTGCTCTGACAATTTGGACTAACAAATAACAATGTAATCCACTATACTTCTCTGCTCTAGTTAGGACTAGCTATTAGAGTGCTAAACATGCAGGCAGTAGAAACCTAACCCTAATGCCCAATTTCAGTGAGCAAGAATGGAACAGTTGACCACTTACAGAACACCACCGAAGCCATGAGTCCAGTGATGGGCGGTGCTAGGGTTGGCCACCCAAATTCGTGCCAACTGCAGCCTCTGCTCCATCGACAACGCCGGCTCCGCAAAATCTTCGTCCTCGCTACTGTACTCCGAGCTGGAGTAGCCGCCACTGCCATCGAGGCCTAAGCGGGGGAGGTCGCCACCGCTCACATCGCCCCGGCCATCGCCGCCTGCCGGAGTCGCCGAGGCCATCGTCGCCTAGGGAGGCACAACAGCCGGGGGGGGAGAGGAGGGCGCGAGGGAGGAGCAGCCGCGGGGGAGGTGACAGTGCCTAAGCACTTCGATCCTAGGCTACGGCGGCGTGCTGTGGCGGGCGGCGGGGCGGGCGGGGAGGCAGCCGCCGGCGAGGGTGCGAGGGCAGAGCGGGGTCGGGGTCTGGCTCGGTCGCACCAACGAGACCTAAACGGTGCGAGCCGGCCTCGTCCTAGTCAGCGCGCAGTTAGCGCGCGGGCTCGCGCGCATTGGCCAGCGTGGCGCCCGACGGGCGGGCCCAACCGGTCAGCTTTTTTGTCAATACATATAAAACACACTTTTAGTCTTTTTTGCAACGGCTCGCCCCAATCTTGGTACCGACACGTAAAAATTACCAATCTTGGTACCAATCTGCTTCCAATGCCCCAATTGTGGTACTTCTATGTAATTTACTCCTCGAGTGCACGAGTCCATCGAGCACTGCCTCGCTGATGCGCAGGCCCGGGCGTCCTTCGTGAAGAGAAGACCGACGCGCGGTGGTCGGCGTTGATGTCGAGCATCGCCGTCAAGCTCGACCTGCTCCGGACCAACGTCGCTGCGAAGAAAAGAAACACCGACCTAGCTTTCCTGCTGGGCGGGGCGGACATGCTCCAGAGCACCGACGAGGCGGTCAAGGCGTGGTACTTGGCGGAGCGCGGCCTCATCCTGAACCAGCTTCCCTCGACAACGTCGTCGACGCCGTCGCCAAGCCCGCGTGATGACGCCTCCACGTCGCCCAGCAGCACCGAAGCCGCGCCGACACCGCCTAGCGCAGAAGCAGCTCCGACACCGCCAAGCCCGCACACGCCAACTCCGCCGACGCCTGGGGCAGAGCCCGCCGAGTAATGCGTTGCGCACGCGAACTTCTGCCGCTCTATTTTTTGTACGCCTGACTATATCCGATCGCCGAACTGTGACTTGCGATTGCCGGACTTGTGGCGTCTTTTGTGAGCGGGAACGACCAAGTTCGAATTTTTCGCGTCCTGGGGACGGCGCCTGGGGCGTGACTAGGAGCTAGATCGCCCACAGAGACCGAACTAGCGTCGGTTCGCCTTCAAACTGTTTTTTTAACGCCCTGGAGGCCTAACGGCTGGAGATGCTCTAAGAGACATTGAGAATGGTTCACCGGCTACCTTGATGATGATGTAATCAGTGCCGTGACCGGCGATTCTGCCGTCTTAATGGAATAAAGCTTACGCGCATCTACCTCAGCACAGCAACCACATTACTCAATCCGTGCCGTCGGTCGGTTGATCAACGGCAGGAGTCGAGACTTGCAGGCACCGTGCAGCAGGGCAATGCACCGGGCCGGCGGAATATATCCCTCCCCTTGTAAAAAGGAATGGAAGCCGACAACAACCACCTTCAACGGCGGCGACTCCACCCCACGCGCAAAGGAGACCCGAGCCGAATCCGCCCACCAAATCCCACCCGCGTCTGCCGCCTCCGCCTGCCGCCGGCGAGATGATGATGCTCGTCAACTGCTCCGGCTGCCGCACGGCGCTGCAGCTGCCCCACGGGGCGCCCTGCATCCGCTGCTCCATCTGCGGCGCCGTCACCAACGTCGCCGCGCCCCCCGCGCCCGGCCCCGTCGCCGACCCCGCCCGGGGCGCGCAGGCGCCGGCGCCGGCGTGGGGCCCGCCTCCCCCGGCCGCGCACGGCCGGAAGCGCGCCGTGATCTGCGGGATCTCGTACCGCTTCTCCCGCCACGAGCTCAAGGGCTGCATCAACGACGCCAAGTGCATGCGCCACCTGCTCACCACCCGCTTCAGATTCCCCGACGACTCCATCATCATGCTCACCGGTAAAATTCTCGCCTAAGGTGTTTCCTTCGCTGTTATCACCATGGTTGGACGTTAAATTGCCTACCCACAGATCCCCGTGTCCGTGCTTCAGCATGTGAAGCTATTGTCTTCTATCTACTATTAGGGTTAGGATTGGATAGAGTAGGGGGATTGGGGAAGGCTTTGCGCTTTTGGATTCATTATACCTGCCTGTTAGCTATTTACTACCCCATGCGACCTGTGATGAATGTGTAGAGGAAATGGGGGATGACGAGAAATGGTAATTTGCGTCATTGGTATCGAAAGGGCACATCAGAATATTATTTTACTGGCCTGCAATTGGGTTAAGAAGAATGATTGAGGTAGTCGTTTATGGACTGGTTTGATCCATTAGCCGTCAATCATGAGCTTTGTTATTACACCTTGTTAGTTACTTATCGTTACAGGAATCTTATCTAATGAAATGCAAATGCTCATTTGTCTATTACTTTTAGCTATTTATACTGTCTATTATTCCAAATACCGTAATTAGTCAGAGAAAAGGAAATGCCATTCCACAGGCTGGAACTATCCTGTCCAAACCGAATCTGCAAGATTTAGATTGTCTTTTTGTCAAGCATCTATTCTTTTGTGCTCTGTACATTTACTGGGATACTTGATGATAATGTTTTCTTTCTACCACTGAACCTTGATAACCATTATATTTCTACTACTGAGCCGTTGATCAGAATGTAAAGGCTGTATGATGCTAGTTTTGCTTGTCATTAGGCAAGCTGCTACCGTGGATCTAGATTGTCCACATAATGCATCTTTCACAATATAGGAATGCCACAACCATACTAGGTGCAGAGACTTCAACTCTAATTTTTAAGAATATTCTCTTACCATGATATGTTGTTACATTGGATTTAGATTAGGTAATCTAGTAACTGCAAGTTTTTGATTGATTGTAAACTCTCTGGTACATGTTGTTAGTTTTCTGATGATATCTACTGCAATTTTAGCTCGTCCAACCCACAATAGTCATATGCATATGTTACTTTATTGTTTTGCAGAAGAACAAACCGACCCTTACAAAATCCCAACAAAGCATAACATAAGGATGGCCATGTATTGGCTTTTACAAGGTTGTCAACCTGGAGACTCATTGGTGTTTCATTATTCTGGCCATGGGGCGCAACAAAGAAGCTACAGTGGAGATGAAGTTGATGGGATGGATGAAACCCTCTGCCCGTTGGATTTTGAGACACAGGGAATGATTGTGGATGATGAGATAAATGCTGCGCTTGTTAGACCACTTCCCCATGGAGCTAAACTTCATGCACTCATAGATGCTTGCCACAGTGGGACTGCACTTGATTTGCCGTTTCTCTGCAGAATGAGCAGGTTCCTATCTTGTCATGACAAATTACTTGTTTTTTAACCTAAAATTGAATCTTATTATCTTGAAATACTTTTTACCTTACTATCCTTGCAAGAAACATGAACTCGTGTTGTTATAATTACATTAAGTTCATGATGATATATTTTGGCACTTGATTAAATTTTCTACCGGAATGTCATTTAAAGACAACACAAGCGAGCTAAAATCTTCTTCGCCAACTTTTTCAGTAGTTTAATCTGTTCTTACATGTTACATCCCTTAAGTATCAAATCAAGTTGTTATGTGATTGTTAGCTGTTGTTTAGTGTCATATTTTTGTAGTCCCATGACAGTTTTCCATATCATTCAGGATTGCAGCATTTTCAAGATGAATGCTCATAAAAATTGTCCATGGCTTATCAGTTGAAATTTTATCTAGCCTTGGATAGTGATGTGCTTTTTGGAGACGGAATTATAGTACTAGTTGTATGCTTCTTCTTGTAGGTTCTGTTTGGGCTCCGTCAATGCAGTGATTAGTATAGATCTACAGAGCATCAAATTCTTTCTATATATCCGATGTAGTGTATCTTCAGCTAAAGTTTCTTACCATTTTGGTACAGAACTGGGCAATACGTATGGGAAGATCACAGACCGCGATCTGGTGTCTGGAAAGGAACTAGTGGCGGGGAAGCTATTTCATTTAGCGGCTGTGATGATAATCAGACATCAGCGGATACTTCAGTAAGCTCTGACCTACTTATTCTCTCTACTATTTTTGTGATTATAATAAGAATTTCTTTGACAAACCATGCTTTCATGCAGTTTATTTTACTATTTTCTTACTAAGGTTTGTTTTACTCTGCTTTAACATGTGATTCACTTGGAATTTTCCCTATCAGGCCTTGTCAAAGATCACTTCGACTGGCGCAATGACATTTTGCTTCATCCAAGCTATTGAACAAGGCCAGGCTACCACATATGGGAGTATCCTGAACTCCATGCGTTCGACAATACGGAACACGGGAAGTGGTGCCTCAATGGCTGGAGGTGGTGCGGTTACATCACTCATTTCAATGCTTCTCACAGGGGGAAGCGCTAGTACTGGTGGATTGAGACAGGTAACTTCTTGGGGTTGGCATATGCATCTAAAAATATCAGTATATGTTGTTTGTTTTGGCTTATTGGTAGGTGGAGTTACTTGGGAGCATATTTTTCAGTTACGTAGAATCATCTTTTCAGTTTGGCAACAATATTGACTATTTCTGTCTATTCCTGCAGGAGCCACAGCTAACTGCATGTAGCACATTTGATGTGTATGCGAAACCATTTTCGCTATGATACATTTGTGGTATTCTCCACTGCCTTCTGTGATTCTATCATGAGTCCGGGTTTAAACTATCATGTACAGCTAGTTGAAATGGCTCCTCCATATATAGAGCTAACTTTGTATTATTTGATGCTCATATTCGAATTAAAGTGTTTGCCCCCTTTGAATTGTTCCCTGTGTGAGGGATTCGCCATTTCTTCTGTCACTCAGACCACATAATAAGATATGGTGCAGGGGCTGGAAAGATTTCAGGTTAATTTACAGTTCATTCTTATCCGTTCATTTTTTCTCTTTCTGAACTTGGAATAATTGCATTTTTCTATAGTTAGTATTTATTTGATTTTGTACACATCGGCCAGATCTGAAACCTAGCTAATTTGGCCGACTGTCAGCCCGACCATGTAATACCACTGCTGGGAGTACGTTCTCCAATCTTGGAATTTGAAACAGTGCTGCTCCCTGTGTTTTAACACAAGGTTTCACTGATTTCACGTGCTGGAGTATCTACAACCGGACCTCGAACCCTTCCTAAATGTCAGGGCGGATCCAGCATGGGGCATGGGTGTACAGATGTACACCCAAAAATTTCTGCAGTTTTTTTTTGTATATATAGGCATATATGACAGATACACTATTCTACAGGCCCAATACGCCTATTTCAGCAAGCAGGTAGGCAGCAGCAGCCCATTGGCTTCGTTCGCTTGCACCTTCAGGTCTTGGACCATTTATGTCCACTAGCGCACGCACGCACAAGAGGCTCACTCAGCCGAGTGATTCTTGTCCAATCACCAAACAATTTTCTCAAAAAAATCAAAGAAAAAAAAGCCAGCGATTCTTTCTTCTTCCCACAGAGGCATGAACGAGGCGGCGGCGCTCTCACGATAGTGGTAGAGACAGGGGAATAGCAAGGGCCCTGCCCCCCCTAACATCAGCCATTTGCTGCTAATTTGATATGATCAGTGATATAATTAGTCACCATTTGCTACTAAAAATTCATTTTTCAACAGCTTGGCCCTCCCCAACCTGTTCTAGCAATATTTGGCCCTTCTCATACATAATCTGACTCCTCCACTCCTCGCGACCCAACCCGATAGGCATGGCGAGCCACAGTCACTGCCACGCGGGAGAGCCACCAGCGCAGGAGCTCCACGCGGACGAGTCGTCCAGTGCCAAGCCCGCCGCCATACTGGGGAGGAGCGACGACCCAGTACAGGACCAAGCGTTGAAGTATAGAGGGTCACGGCGGCGGCCGCCACAGTCGTAGATGCCGGGGATACCACTGTCCACTGCATATCGTCCCACCTACAGCGTGAGACCTAAGGCAACCTTGTCATAAACCAACACATCCCCATAGCTCATGGCTAGGGGACATATGCCCCCCACCCACCTAGATCTAGGAAGATATAGCTGCTAGTGAACAATTTGTATTTGTATTGCGGTGAACCAATTGGATCATCTATTAGGGTGAACTTTTTTTGAACACTCAATATTAAATTCCTGGATCCGCCACTGTCGCCTGGTCAATGGCCATCCTGTTGGACCCCCACACCCAGTCAAAATGTCCGGGCAAGCCTGATCAAGCCAGTTGTTACACTTTGGGCGATCTGAACAGCTAGATGGAAAGTAAATCATGGAGGAGTCCTCCAAAGTTCACATGCAACCCATTCTTTCGTCGAAAGTTTCATATGTGAGCTAGATATTATTAAGGCTCCAGCCAGGAACCCGGTGGTATGTGAAGCTAGTGATAACACGAGCACAGCCGGTCAGAAGCATGTCTGGAAGGCATCTAGTAAGGCTAGTACAAGAGTGGCCAAGATCCACATTGATGGAGGTCTGTTGATGAATGGAAGAAGGGGCGCTTCTTCTGTGGCTTGCCGGGACCATAGTGAGATTTTCTTGGGCTCGTCGGACATTTTCTCTCTCTGATATTGTTGATCTAGCGACACTTGAGCCTCTCGCCTGTCGGGAAGCCTAGCTCTAGCACTTGATCTTTATGTGGAGGAAAGTGGTTATTGCTTGTGACCGCAAACTAGTTGTTTCTCAGATCAAAAGTGGCACCAGTGAAATATGAGATGATCATTAGAGAAATCATCGCCGGGCAAGAGATTTTGATATGTGTGAATTTGTATTTGAAGGCTGTGCCATGAACTTTGAGGCATACAATCTAGCTAAATTTTCTAGTTCTTTAGACCAGGGCCGCCACATGTGGCTGGGAGCTCCCCACGACCCTTTTATCATTCCTGTAAACCTTACATTTGACCAATAAATTTTAGTTTACCCCTAAAAAAAAAAATCAAAGCGTCCGGGTTGTCATGCAGCCCATACGTGGGGTAGTCCGGACACGGCTGCCGTGGACATTTCCTATTTCACGCACTCTGCACCAAATTGGCATAGAAACGCACAGGAGATACAATTGAGCTGGCCCATTTTAGGAGGAGCACACGTACTGCACCATCCGGTTTTGGAAACCTTCCGGAAGGATCCTGGAGGTTTTGGGGACCTCTTGATAGGCTCCTGAACTGGTTTTATTTTCTATGTTATTGTTTTTCATGGTTTTGGTTTTATTTTTTTCGTTTCATTGTTTTTTCTTTTCTTCTACTTTTTCTTTCAAAAAATCACATATTTCAAAAAGTTTTCTAATTTCAATTTTTTTATGAAAAATGTTCTTAAATTTAAAAAAAATCAATTTTTTCTCTGATTTATTTTTTTGAATTTTTTATTTTTAAAAATTTCGAATGTTCTACACAATTTTAGAGAATGCATTTTTTTAAAAAAGTTCACATTTCTCGATAAAATTCAGAATTTCGAAATTTTTTCACGTTTTATTTTTATTTTTTCTCAATATTTATAAAAATATTCATGTTTTTTAAATGTTCAAAAGTTTGAAAAAATGTCGGTGTTCCAAAAAACAACCAAGTTTTTCATAAGGTGTCCGAGTTCAAAAACCACTACTATGGTAAACGGTGCTATAGTAACCCCATAAAAGTAACCTACCTACAACATTGCTATAGTAAATTATCCCATGGTAACGGGGCACCATGGTACCCGCGCTACGGTGTCGCGCCCCAATGGGTCAGCGACCCAGCCGAGTTGTCCTGTGTGGCACGTCACTATTGCATGCAATGAGCCTCCAACAGGAGGAGCACCCCACCACCACGTCGGATTAGCCCAGGCTAGCCCAGTCCAATTCCACATATACCCCACTCAGTCACTACCCCTGACCAAACCTTAGACCATTGTTGATCATTCTGCTCATACTCCAATAAACTCTGCTCTGCTCCTTGCCCCTTCCCCTCCCCGCGCCACCATGGCCAACTCCGGTAGTGGATCTGACAATGAGTCCGACAAAGTTGACTGGGACGCACTCCTCAAGGAGGAATTGAGCTCTGCCCCGGATGACAACGAGCACGTCCTCCACCGGTCACGGATGGACAAGGGTAGGAGCTCGGCATCCACGACCTCCCCAGTGGCCCGGAGGGGCAGTTGCAGCTCTGCACCGGCCCCTTGTTGTTGGCTCCTTCCCCGGTTAGGTAGCAGGGGCTACCAGCGGCGCCAAAACCTTCAACCCCTACTCCTCTCGGATGGCATTGGGTGCTCGTGCCCGCATCGTCGAGCGCGACCGTGGCTACCCTAGTCAGAGGCTCGGGTCGCTTGCCGCGCGAGGCAGAGGGTCGCGCAGGCGGGATCCAGCCGGTCCGGCCGTGGGTGGTGCAGATCAGCACACGAGCTGTTTACGTTCGCCAATTCAGAGGATGATCTCTTATGTGACATTGATATGTCTCAAATGTTTCTATAATTTTTGAAGTATTCATACTATATTCAAATCATTTATATATGATTTTGGCACAATTTTATGTCATATTAATTTGGACTAACTTATTAATCCAACACCAAAGGCCAGTTCTTGTTTTTTAGTGTTTTAGTTGAAAAATTCATGAAGTGGGAAAAAATGAAAATACCAGAAGTTATTTTATCCCGAAAGAATCCCTCAACCAGAAGATGGATCTGGGGGGAGGGGGGTCAGTTGTACGCGCGATCTAATGGCCCGACCTCCTAACTGTGCGGTGGGGCCGCACGAAGGCTTTTTAAGTCGGTTGGTGCTCTACTTCTACCGCAAGAAATGCATAAAAATAATAATACCCCCCTTAAAATTTCAGCCGGATCAGAGTTACGAATCTCTGATTATTTAAGAAACAGTGATCTTCCCTAGAAAAGTACCGAAACCAGGAGACAGAAAAGAGAGATCCAATCTATGGGAGAGCTCCCTCTCCCCGTGGAGGGCTGCTACTTCTTGAGCTTGCGTTGAGTTTGCCTTAAAGAGAAAAGGGTGATTTCGCAAAGTAGAGATAAGTATTTCCCTCAGTTAAGAACCAAGGTATCAATCCGGTAAGAGGCACAAGCACGTCTCCAATATATGCACCTACACAAACTAACAAACACTTGCACACAACGCGAAAAGGGACTTGTCAATCCCTTCACGGTCATGAACAAGAGTGAGATCTAAAAGATATAGGTATAAAAGATAAGTAAAAGAGCAAACAGAAGTAAATATAAATAAATTGCAGCAAGGTGTTTTTGGATTTTTTTGGTTTATAGATCTGAAAATATATGATGGAAAATAGACCCGGGGCCATAGGTTTCACTAGAGGCTTCTCTCTTGAAGAAAATATACGGTGGGTAAACAAATTATTGTTGAGCAATTGATAGAAAAGTGCAAAGTTATGACGATATCTAAGGCAATGATCATGAATATAGGCATCACGTTCTTGACAAAGTAGATCGACTCCTGCCTGCATCTACTACTATTACTCCACACATCGACCGCTATCCAGCATGCATCTAGAGTATTAAGTTCATAAGAACGGAGTAACGCCTTAAGCAAGATGACATGATGTAGAGGGATAAACTCAAGCAATATGATATAAACCCCATCTTTTTATCATCGATGGCAACAATACAATACGTGCCTCGCTACCCCTTCTGTCACTGGGTGAGGACACCACAATATTGAACCCAAAACTAAGCACCTCTCCCATTGCAAGAAAAACCAATCTATTTGGCCAAACCAAACCGATAGTCCGAAGAGAAATACAAAGATGTCTTAATCATGCATAAAAGAGTTCAGAGAAGACTCAAATAATATTCATAGATAATCTGATCATAAATCCACAATTCATCGGATCTTAACAAACGCACCGCAAAAATAAGATTACATCGGATAAGAACATTGAGTAGAACATTGTATTGAAGATCAAAGAGAGAGAGAGAAGCCATCTAGCTACTAGCTATGGACCCTTAGGTCTGTGGTAAACTACTCACGCTTCATCGAAAGGGCAACAAGGTTGATGTAGAGGCCCTCCGTGATCGAATCACCCTCCAGCAGAGTGCCGGAAAAGGCGCAAGATGGGATCTCACGAGAACAGAAGCTTGCAGCGACGGAAAAGTATTTTTGTGGACGCTTCTGATGTTCGGGGACTATTTGAGAATATATAGAGCTGGAATTAGGGTTAGGGGACCCTTGAGGGTCCCACAAGCCAGGGGACGTGCCCTAGAGGCTTGTGGCCTCCTCGGGACTCCTCTGGCCCTCTCCCCAAGTCTTTCGGGTGTCTTCTGTTCCAAGAAAAATCATCGTAAAGTTTTATTCCGTTGGACTCCGTTTGATATTCATTTTCTATTAAAGTCAAAAACAAGGAAAAAACAAAAACTGGCACTGGGCTCTAGGTTAGTAGGTTAGTCCCAAAAATAATATAAAATAGTATATTAATGCATATAAACATCCAAAACAGATAATACAATAGCATGGAACAATCAAAATTATAGATACAGTGGAGACGTATCAAGGGCCAAAGAAGAAGAATAAGGAGGGGCTCCCTTCCCCTCTCCTCTGGTGGCGCCGGTACACCTCCAGGGACATCTCCGCCATCTCCATCACCATTACAACAACTTTTTCCTCTCTTCTCATGGTGATTTCTGAGTAGTTCATCCTCGGGGTTGAGGATATGTACTAGTAGCTATGTATTTGGTCTTTGTCACACACATCCTCTTGGAAGATTCCAATTTTAGTTGTATCATGAGCTTTATTAATATAGTTGGATCTTATGATGCTCCCCCTCTATTATTTTTGTGGTGAATCGAGTCTTGCTCTTTGAAGTTTCTTTATGTTGAATTGGATATTTTGGATTTGAGATTACATGATGCATGCTTACTAGTTAACTTGCGGATACCCGAGGTGACATTTGGGTACTCTATGCATAAAAGGTTGAACGATAAGTATCAAATGGTGTTATCATAGTACAATTTCTGAGACTATCCGTAACAATTAGGATGATTCAATAGGTTAAGATTGGAAACTTTGAGGTGGTATGTTGTTAAGTCCACCTACGCGAGTCCATCATAGTTTCTCTGATAAAAGTAGAAACTTTGAAGTGATTCTTTGATAATCCCCAAGTGCAGGGAATCATCGTAGGAATTCCCAAAGGTGGAAGTGATAAGTATGGAGTGTCGAACCCACAAGGAGCTAAAGGTAAGATCAATATTCTCTCAAGCCCTATCTGCCACTGATACGACTCTACGTACACCGAACGTTTGCTTCCAACTAGAAACGAGAAATAAAACTACGTTGTGGGTATGAAGAGGATAGCTTTGCATGACATCGGAGAGATAAAATATAAAAGTAGGTGCTGTTATCATAAAGTTAGAATATATTACTAAATATTATAAATAGAAAGTGTGGAATAATGATGGGTCGGTGTGCGTAATTGTCCTAGGCAATTGTTAACAAGACCGATAGTCGTCATTGCAATTTCGTATGAGGGAGAGGCATAAGCTAACATACTTTCTCTTCTTGGATCATATGCACTTATGATTGGAACTCTAGCAAGCATCCTCAACTACTAAAGATCATTAAGGTAAAAACCCAACCATAGCATTAAAGCATCAAGTCCCCTTTATCCCATACACAACAACCCCCTTACTCGGGTTTATGCTTATGTCACTCAAGCAACCCACTATAAGCGAATCAAGAACGTATTGAAACACCCTACAGCGGGAATCCCTCACGCTTGCGCGACACGGAGGGCACAATAAGACAGCACCAAAATAAAACATACAACTCGTACCAATCTAGATCATCAATCAACCCATAGACAAAGGAAATCTACTCAAAACATCATAAGATGGCAACACATCATTGGATCATAATATGTGGCATAGAGCACCATGTTCAAGTAGGGATTACAGCGGGGTGCAGGAGAGTGGACCGCGTAAAAGAGATGAGGATGATGATGATGATGATGGTGATGTTGATGAAGACGAATACCGCGACGATGATTCCCCTCCCGATGGCACTCCGGCTCCACCGAGAGAGAGGAGGAGAGGTTCTCCCCCTTGTGCTTCCTCCTCCATGGCCTCCCCCTGGATGGGGAGAGGTTCCCCATATGGTCCTTGGCCTTCATGGTGATGATGGCCCCTCCGGGATCCTCCTCCATGCCCTCCGGTGATGATGGCCCCCTCCGGTAGGGTGCCAGAGAGGGCATAGATTGATTTCTCGTGGCTACAGAGGCTTGCGGCGGTGTAACTTCCGATCTAGGTTATTTTCTGGGGGTTTCTGTATTTATAGGGATTTTTGGCGTCGGTTTCACGTCAGGGGGTCTTCGAGTCATCCCCGAGATAGGGGCCCACACCCATGGGGGTGGGGCGCGCCCCCACCCTCGTGGACGGCTCGGGACTCTTCTGGCCCAACTCTTTTACTCTGGGGGCTTCTTTTGGTCCATAAAAAATCATCAAAAATTGGCACGTCAATTGGATTCCGTTTGTATTCCTTTTCTGCAATACTCAAAAACAAGGGAAAAACAGAAAGTGGCACTGGGCTCTAGGTTAATAGGTTAGTCCCAAAAATCATATAAAATAGCATATAAAACATCTAAGATGGATAATATAATAGCATGAAAACTTCATAAATTATAGATACGTTGGAGACGTATCAGCATCCTCAAGCTTAATTCCTGCTCGTCCTCGAGTAGGTAAATGATAAAAGAAATAATTTATGAAGTGTGAATGCTAGCAAGTGCATAAGTTTCATCAATGATAGTTCCAATCACTTTTCCTATCATCATTATATATCATAATAGTAGCTCAACTCATGAAACTTCTCATGATCAAGTAACAAGCTATTCACATGTTAAAGTATATATGATAAACTTTCTTGAAAACTAACAAACCATGATCTTAGTCATCAAACAATTGCAATTCATGTTATTTTCGGGAAGGGTCTATGTAAGAGCTTTGATTCAGCAAACTCCACATACTCACCTATCATTTAATCTTTCACAATTGCTAACACTCATGTGATATTTATGGGTTCAAAGTTTTAATCGAACACAGAGAAAGATATGGGCTTATAGTTTTGCCTCCCAACCTTTTACCTCAAGGGTAATGTCAACAATAATAATTTATGAGAACCTACATCCAAGTGGATATATATATATCCGGATCGATCCAACACAAAGTGCTTGCCAAAGGAAAAAGTGTAAAAAGGAAAGGTGATGATCACCATGACGCTTGTATAAGGGTAGAAGATAAAAGTAAAAGATAGGCCCTTCGTAGAGGGAAGCAGAGGTTGTCATGCGCTTTTATGGTTGGATGCACAAAGTCTTAATGCAAAAGAATGTCACTTTATATTGCCGCTTGTGATAAAGACCTTTATTATACAGTCCATCGCTTTTATTTCTTCCCTATCACAAGTTTGTATAAAGCTTATTTTCTTCACACTAATAGATCATACATATTTAGAGAGCAATTTTTATTGCATGCATCGATGACAACTTATTTGAAGGATCTTACTCAATCCATAGGTAGGTATGGTGGACTCTCATGGCAAAACTGGTTTAAGGGATGTCTGGAAGCACAAGTAGTATTTCTACTTGGTGCAAAGAATTTGGCTAGCATGAGAGGGAAAGGCAAGATCAACATGTTGGATGGTCCAAGACAATATAACGTTTCGGATATAGGAAAACATAACCCATTAAGTTGTCTTCCTTGTCCAACATCAACCTTTTAGCATGTCATATTTAAATGAGTGCTCACAATTGCAAAAGATGTCCAAGATAGTATATTTATATGTGAAATCTCTCTTCCTTCAATATTCTTTCACGAATTGTTCAAGTGGCCAATTCTGCGTTTGCTAACTTTCAATAAATTTACCACCTATACTTGTTATGTGTGAAGTCATTACTCCCAATGGTATAAGCATATGAAACATATATAAATTCAGATTTATGATATTCAATTCATTCAACCATTTACTCATAGGATATATGTGAAGCACATGAGTAAATGACAAACTACTCCAAAAAGATAAGTGAAGAACATTGAGTAGTCAAATAATTAACTAGCCATGGGAGGATTCTTTTTCACTCAAGATTTCAGATCCAATGATTTTATTAAAACAACAAGTAAAATTGAAAATACGCTCCAAGAAAAACACATATCATGTGTCGAATAAAAATATAGCTCCGAGTAAGGTATACTGATAGTTTTGAAGATGAAAGAGGGGATGCCTTCCGAGGCATCCCCAAGCTTAGGCGCTAGCTCCGAGTAAGGTATACCGATAGTTTTGAAGACGAAAGAGGGGATGCCTTCCGAGGCATCCCCAAGCTTAGGCGCTTGAGTCTTCCTTGAATATTACCTTGGGGTGCCTTGGGCATCCCCAAGCTTAGGGTCTTTCCACTCCTTATTCTTCTCATATCGATATCTCACCCAAAGCTTGAAAACTTCAATCACACAAAACTTAACGGAACTTCGTGAGACATGTTAGTATGATAAAGAGTAAACCATTCACTTTGGTACTGTCAAAGACAAGGTTCATAATTTTTATCACACAATTCCTACTGTACCATATCATTTCTAGAATTTATATTGAGAAATATAAGCCATAGAAACTAGAAAACAAGCAAACTATGCAATGAAAACAGAATCTGTCAGAAACAGAACAGTCTGTAATGATCTGAACACCAACCATACTTCTTCTACTCCAAAAATTATGAAATAAATTGGTGCACGTTAGAAATTTGTCTATTAATCTTCTGAAAAATAATCAAATCAATCTCACTCTTCTGTAAAAAATGACAGCTAATCTCGTGAGCGCAAAGTTTCTGTTTTTTACAGCAAGATCACATTAACTTTCACCCAAGTCTTCCCAAACGTCTTACTTGGCACTTTATTGAAGCAAAAGCTATAATACATGATTAATACAGTAGATTAATCATGAGAACACACAAAAATAGTAAGGGTAAATAATGGGTTGTCTCCAAATAAGCGCTTTTCTTTAATGCCTTTTAGCTAGGCATGATGATTTCAATGATGCTCACATAAAAGATAAGAATTGAAACATAAAGAGAGCATCATGAAGAATATTACTAGCACATTTAAACCTAACCCACTTCCTATACCTAGGTATTTTGTGAGCACACAATTTATGGGAACAAGAATCAACTAGCATAGGAAGGCAAAACAAGTATAACTTCAGAACTTTATTGCAACTCCTACAAGCATGTATTCCTCCCTTATAATAATTTTCAGTAGCCTCATGAATGAGTTCAACAATATAACCAACACCTAAAGCATTCTGTTCATGATCTACAACCATAGAAATTTCACTAGTCTCCACATAAGCAAAATTCTCCTCATTCGGAATAGTGGGAGCAAACTTCTTCTAAATCCACTTTAGATGACAATATTATTCATACTCCAAAATATATAAGTGAAGTTCATGGAGCATTATACAATTAATATAGACTAACCAATATCCAAGCTCAAAATATATAAGTGAAGCACATGAAGCATTCTATAAAACCATACTCAAAAGATTTAAGTGAAGCACAAAGAGCAATTCTATAAGATCATACTTAAAAGATATAAGTGAAGCACATGAAGCATTCTATAAATCAATGAAGGGATATCTCATACTAGCATGGTTCTTAAAGTAAAAGCAAAAAACACAAAGGACACAAATCATGTGAACAAAACAAAACCGAGGTATACCGATAATTGTTGAAGAAGAAAGATGGGATGCCAACCGGGGCATCCCCAATCTTAGATGCTTGAGTATCCTTAGAATATTTACTTGGGGTGTCTTGGGCATCCCCAAGCTTGAGATCTTGCCTCTCTTTATTCTTCTCACATCGGTAACTCCTCGCTCTTTGAACACTTCATCCACACAAAACTTTAACAAAATTTTTATGAGATCCGTTAGTATAATAAAGCAAATCACTACCTTTAGGTACTGTTGCAAACTTATTCCAATTTCATATTAGAACTATATCTACCGTATTCCAACTTCACCATGGTTCATACCCCCCGATACTACCCATAGATTCATCAAAATAAGCGAACAACTCATAGAAAACAGAATCCGTCAAAAACAGGACAGTCTGTAGTAATCTAGAATTTTAGTAAACTTATGTAACTCCAAAAAATTCTAAAAAATATGAAAATTTAAAAAAATTGTACATAAGTAATGTGCAAAAAGTTTCAGACCCATTTGACTTTCCAGTAAAAAATTTAAAATCACGCGCTACAGCCGAAGTTTCTGTTTTTGTACTGCACAAAGTAAAAAAGCAATCTAATCATCCTAAAACCGAAGCTTGGCACATTATTTTTATAATACAATGGATATATACAAGGGGATAATTATTTTCAGAGAAGCTTCCATGATTTTTTTACATTGTTTCCATGAGCATGAACACAAGTGCTCAAGGTCGACCCTCATTTCTTCAACGCATAATCTTCCAATCACTTCTCTTATTGAAAAAAAAACCTTTTAGGCATGAGAGGCAAGTAAATTCTTTTTGTATTTTCGTTCTTAAAAAAAATTGTACGTTTAACCCACAACTAAACAGAAACAAAAAGTTAAAACAAAATCTACTTAGTGAAGAAAGCAAACAAGCACACACGAGAATATCAACCCCACACTATTGCTCCCCGGCAATGGCGCCAGAAAAGAGCTTGATAATCCCAAAGTGAAGGGAGTCATCGTAGCAAATCCCAAAGGTGGAAGTGATAAGTATGGAGTGTCGAACCCACAAGGAGCTAAAGGTAAGATCAATATTCTTTCAAGCCCTATCTGCCACTGATACGACTCTACGTACACCGAACGTTTGCTTCCAACTAAAAACGAGAAATAAAACTACGTTGTGGGTATGAAGAGGATAACTTTGCATGACATCGGAGAGATAAAATATAAAAGTAGGTGCAGTTATCATAAAGTTAGAATATATTACTAAATATTATAAATAGCGAGTGTGGAATAATGACGGGTCGGTGTGCGGAATTGTCCTAGGCAATTGTTAACAAGACCGATAGTCGTCATTGCAATTTCATATGAGGGAGAGGCATAAGCTAACATACTTTATCTTCTTGGATCACATGAACTTATGATTGGAACTCTAGCAAGCATCCGCAACTACTAAAGATCATTAAGGTAAAAACCCAACCATAGCATTAAAGCATCAAGTCCCCTTTATCCCATACACAACGACCCCCTTACTCGGGCTTATGTCACTCAAGCAACCCACTATAAGCGAATCATGAATGTATCGCAATACCCTACAGCGGGAATCCCTCACGCTTGCGCGACACGGAGGGCACAATAGGACAGCATCAAAATAAAACATACAACTCGTACCAATCTAGATCATCAATCAACCCATAGACAAAGGAAATCTACTCAAAACATCATAAGATGGCAACACATCATTGGATCATAATATGTGGCATAGAGCACCATGTTCAAGTAGGGATTACAGCGGGGTGCAGGAGAGTGGACCGCGTAAAAGAGATGAGGATGATGATGATGATGGTGATGTTGATGAATATGATCACCGCGGCGATGATTCCCCTCCCGATGGCACTCCGGCGCCACCGAGAGAGAGAGAGAGAGAGAGAGAGGAGGAGAGGTTCTCCCCCTTATGCTTCCTCCTCCATGGCCTCTGCTACCTCTTGAGCATGCGTTGGTTTTCCCTTGAAGAGGAAAGGGTGATGCAACAAAGCAGCGTAAGTATTTCCCTCAGTTTTTGAGAACCAAGGTATCAATCCAGTAGGTGACCACGCGCGAGTCACCTCGTACCTACACAAACAAATAAGAACCTCGCAACCAACGCGATAAAGGGGTTGTCAATCCCTTCACGGCCACTTGCAACAGTGAGATCTGATAGAGATAATAATAAGATAAATATTTTTGGTATTTTTATGATATAAATTGAAAGTAAAGATTGCAAAATAAAATAGATTGGAAACTTGTATGATGGAAAATAGACCCGGGGGCCATAGGTTTCACCAGTGGCTTCTCTCAAGATAGCATAAGTATTACGGTGGGTGAACAAATTACTGTCGAGCAATTGATAGAATTGAGCATAGTTATGAGAATATCTAGGTATGATCATGTATATAGGCATCACGTCCGTGACAAGTAGACCGACTCCTGCCTGCATCTACTACTATTACTCCACACATCAACCGCTATCCAGCATGCATCTAGAGTATTAAGTTCATAAGAATGGAGTAACGCTTTAACCAAGATGACATGATGTAGAGGGATAAACTCATGCAATATGATATAAACCCCATCTTTTTATCCTCGATGGCAACAATACAATACATGCCGTTTCCCCTACTATCACTGGGATCGAGCACCGCAAGATTGAACCCAAAGCTAAGCACTTCTCCCATTGCAAGAAAGATCAATCTAGTAGGCCAAACCAAACTGATAATTCGAAGAGACTTGCAAAGATAACCAATCATACATAAAAGAATTTAGAGAAGATTCAAATATTGTTCATAGATAATCTTGATCATAAACCCACAATTCACCGGATCTCGACAAACACACCGCAAAAAGAGTTACATCGAATAGATTTCCAAGAGATCGAGGAGAACTTTGTATTGAGATCCAAAGAGAGAGAAGAAGCCATCTAGCTAATAACTATGGACCCGAAGGTGTGAGGTAAACTACTCACACATCATCGAAGAGGCTATGGTGTTGATGTAGAAGCCCTCCGTGATCAATGCCCCCTCCGATGGAGCTTCAAAAAAGGCCCCAAGATGGGATCTCAGGGTACAGAAGGTTGCGGCGGTGAAATTAGGTTTTCATGGTGCTCTCTGATGTTTTCAGGGTACGCAGGTATATATAGGAGGAAGAAGTAGGTCGGTGGAGCCACGAGGGGCCACGAGGGTGGAGGGGGCACCCAGGGGGGTAGGCGCGCCCCCGTGCCTCGTGGCTTCCTCGTTGGTTGCTTGATGTCTACTCCAGGTCCTCTGGATCACATTTGTTCCAAAAATCACGCTCCCGAAGGTTTCATTCCGTTTGGACTCCGTTTGATATTCTTTTTCTGCGAAACACTGAAATAGGCAAAAAACAACAATTTGGGCTGGGCCTTCGGTTAATAGGTTAGTCCCAAAAATAATATAAAAGTGTATAAATAACCCATTAAACATCCAAAATAGAATATATAATAGCATGGAACAATAAAAAATTATAGATACGCTGGATACATATCAAGCATCCCCAAGCTTAATTCCTGCTCGTCCTCAAGTAGGTAAATGATAGAAACATAATTTTTGATGTGGAATGCTTCCTAGCATATTTCTTAATGTAATTTTATTTATTGTGGCATGAATGTTCAGATCCGAAAGATTCAAGATAAAATTTTAATATTGACATAAAAATAATAATACTTCAAGCATACTAACTAAGCAATCATGTCTTCTCAAAATAACAAGGCCAAAGAAAGTTATCCCTACAAAATCACACAGTTTGGCTATGCTCTATCTTCATCACACAAAATATTAAATCATGCACAACCCCGATGACAAGCCAAGCAATTGTTTCATACTTTTTATGTTCTCAAACTTTTTCAACTTTCACGCAATACATGAGCGTGAGCCATGGACATAGCACTATAGGTGGAATAGAAAGGTGGTTGTGGAGAAGACAAAAAGGAGAAGATAGTCTCACATCAACTAGGTGTATCAACGGGCTATGGAGATAATCATCAATAGATATCAATGTGAGTGAGTAGGGATTGCCATGCAACGGATGCACTAGAGCTATAAGTGTATGAAATCTCAACAAAAGAAACTAAGTGGGTGTGCATCCAACTTGCTTGCTCACGAAGACCTAGGGCAATTTGAGGAAGCCCATAATTGGAATATACAATCCAAGTTCTATAATGTAAAATTCCCACTAGTTTATGAAAGTGACAACATAGGAGACTCTCTATCATGAAGATCATGGTGCTACTTTGAAGCACAAGTGTGGAAAAAGGATAGTAACATTGTCCCTTCTCCCTTTTTCTATCATTTTTTATTTGGGCCTTCTTTCTTTCTTTTGGCCTCTTCTCTTTTTTTTTCTTTTTTTTTCGTCCGGAGTCTCATCCTGACTTGTGGGGGAATCATAGTCTCCATCATCCTTTCCTCATTGGGACAATGCTCTAATAATGATGATCATCACACTTCTTTTTACTTACAACTCAAGAATTACAACTCAATACTTAGAACAAAGTATGACTCTATGTGAATGCCTCTGGCGGTGTACCGGGATATGCAATGAATCAAGAGTGACATGTATGAAAAAATTATGAATGGTGGCTTTGCCACAAATACGATGTCAACTACATGATCATGCATGGCAATATGACAATGATGAAGCGTGTCATAACAAACAGAATGGTGGAAAGTTGCATGGCAATATATCTCGGAATGGCTATGGAAATGCCATAATAGGTAGGTATGGTGGCTGTTTTGAGGAAGGTATATGGTGGGTGTATGATACCGGCGAAAAGTGCGCGGTAATAGAGAGGCTAGCAAATGTGGAAGGGTGAGAGTGCGTATAATCCATGGACTCAACATTAGTCATAAAGAACTCACATACTTATTGCAAAAATCTATTAGTTATCGAAACAAAGTACTACGCGCATGCTCCTAGGGGGATAGATTGGTCGAAAAAGGCCACCGCTCGTCCCTGAACGCCACTCATAAGGAAGACAATCAATAAATAAATCATGCTCCGACTTCATCACATATCGGTTCACCATACGTGCATGCTACGGGAATCACAAACTTCAACACAAGTATTTCTCAAATTCACAACTACTCAACTAGCATGACTCTAATATCACCTTCTCCATATCTCAAAACAATTATCAAGTGTCAAACTTCTCATAGTATTCAATGCACTTATATGAAAGTTTTTATTATGCCTAAAAGCAAATTACCATGCTGTTCTAAAGGACTCTGAAAATAATATAAGTGAAGCATGAGAGATCAATTATTTCTATAAAATAAAACCATCACCGTGCTCTAAAAGATATAAGTGTAGCACTAGAGTAAAAACTATATAGCTCAAAAGATATAAGTGAAGCACGTAGAGTATTATAATAAATTCTGATTCATGTGTGTCTCTCTCAAAAGGTGTTTACAGAAAGGATGATTGTGGTAAACTAAAAATCAAAGACTCAAATCATACAAGACGCTCCAAGCAAAACACATATCATGTGGTGAATAAAAATATAGCTCCAAGTAAAGTTACCGATGAACGAAGACAAAAGAGGGGATGCCTTCCGGGGCATCCCCAAGCTTAGGCTTTTTGGTGTCCTTGGATTTTACCTTGGTGTGCCTTGGTCATCCCCAAGCTTAGGCTCTTTCCACTTCTTGTTCCATAATCCATCAAATCTTTACCCAAAACTTGAAAACTTCACAACACAAAATTTAACAGGAAATCTCGTGAGCTCTGTTAGCGAAAGAAAAAAAAAACCACTTCAAGGTACTGTAATGAACTCATTATTTATTTATATTTGTATTAAACCTAATGTATTCCAACTTTTCTATGGTTTATAAACTCCATTACTAGCCATAGATTCATCAAAATAAGCAAACAACACACGAAAAACAGAATCTGCAAAAACATAACAGTCTGTAGTAATCTGTATCAAACGCATACTTCTGGAACCCCAAAAATTCTAAAATAAATTTCTGGACGTGAGGAATTTATCTATTAATCATCTTCAAAAATAATTAACTAAATATCACTCTCCAGTAAAAAGTTGTAGCTAATCTCGTGAGCGCTAAAGTTTCTGTTTTTTACAGCAAGATCAAAAAGACTTTCACCAAGTCTTCCCAACGGTTCTACTTAGCACAAACACTAATTAAACACAAAAAACACAACCAAAACAGAGTCTAGATAAATTATTTATTACTAAACAGGAACAAAAGCAAGGAATAAAAATAAAATTTGGTTGCCTCCCAACAAGCGCTATCGTTTAATGCCCCTAGCTAGGCATAAAAGCGAGGATAGATCTAGGTATTACCATCTTTGGTAGGTAATCCATAAGTGGCTCTCATAATAGATTCATATGGAAATTTAATTTTATTTCTAGGGAAGTGTTCCATGCCTTTCCTTAACAGAAATTGGAATCTAATATTCCCTTCCTTCATATCAATAATTGCACCAATCGTTCTAAGGAAAGGTCTATCAAGAATAATAGGACATGAAGGATTGCAATCTATATCAAGAACAATGAAATCTATGGGCACACAATTCCTATTTGCAACAATAAGAACATCATTAATTCTTCCCATAGGTTTATTAATAGTGGAATCCGCAAGTTGCAAGTTTAAAGAACAATCATCAAATTCATGGAAACCTAGCAAATCACACAAAGTTTTTGGGATCGTGGAAACACTAGCACCCAAATCACACAAAGCATAGCATTCATGATCTTTAATTTTTATTTTTATTGTAGGTTCCCACTCATCATAAAGTTTTCTAGGGATAGAAACTTCCAACTCAAGTTTTTCTTTGTAAGATTGCATTAAAGCATCGACGATATGTTTAGTAAAAGCTTTATTTTGACTATAAGCACGAGGAGAATTTAGCACGAATTGCAATAAGGAAATACAATCTATCAAAGAGCAATTATCATAATTAAATTCCTTGAAATCCAAGATTGTGGGTTCGTTGCTATCTAAAGTTTTAACCTCTTCAATCCCACTTTTACCAATTTTTGCATCAAGATCTAAAAACTCCGAATTTGTGGGACACCTTCTAACTAAAGTTGACTCATCTCCAGTCCCATCATGATCAAGATTCATATTGCAAAACAAGGATTTAATAGGGGACACATCAATCACTTTTAGACCTTCATCCTTATTATCATGAAAACTTTCCGGTTTAGAGGCCATCTTATTAACTAAGGTAGCCTGCTTATCCGAAATTTCAGCAATTAATTTTTCAAGATGAGAAATCTGAGATTTCAAACCATAAAATTCCTTAGACATGTCATCAAGCTCTTTATTCATGTACTTCGTAAAGCCTTTTTGTTCCTTAAGCTCGTTTCTAAAGAAATTATTATGCTCAATTGTAAAGTCATAAAGCTTCTGACGTTGCTTTCAATCTCATCCAATCTTTTAAGTTGAAGATCACCAAATCTAGGCAGGGCCATAAGGGCGACAAGCAACAAGAGGCAAGCCAAAAAGAGGCGAACGAAAAGAGAGGGTGAATAAAATGGCAAGGGTGAAGTGGGGGAGAGGAAAATGAGAGGCAAATGGCAAATAATGTAATGCGAAGGATAAGAGTTGTGATGGGTACTTGATATGTCTTGACTTGGGGTAGATCTTCCCGGCAACGACACCAGAAATCCTTCTTGCTACCTCTTGAGCATGCGTTGGTTTTCCCTTGAAGAGGAAAGGGTGATGCAGCAAAGCAGCGTAAGTATTCCCCTCAGTTTTTGAGAACCAAAGGTATCAATCCAGTAGGAGACCACGCACGAGTCACCTCGTACCTACACAAACAAATAAGAACCTCGCAACCAACACGATAAAGGGGTTGTCAATCCCTTCACGGCCACTTGCAAGAGTGAGATCTGATAGAGATAATAATAATAAGATAAATACTTTTGGTATTTTTATGATATAAATTGAAAGTAAAGATTGCAAAATAAAATAGATTGGAAACTTGTATGATGGAAAATAGACCCGGGGTCCATAGGTTTCACCAGTGGCTTCTCTCAAGATAGCATAAGTATTACGGTGGGTGAACAAATTACTGTCGAGCAATTGATAGAATTGAGCATAGTTATGAGAATATCTAGGTATGATCATGTATATAGGCATCACGTCCGTGACAAGTAGACCGAATCCTGCCTGCATCTACTACTATTACTCCACACATCGACTGCTATCCAGCATGCATCTAGAGTATTAAGTTCATAAGAACGGAGTAACGCTTTAAGCAAGATGACATGATGTAGAGGGATAAACTCATGCAATATGATATAAACCCCATCTTTTTATCCTTGATGGCAGTAATACAATACGTGTCGTTTCCCCTACTGTCACTGGGATCGAGCACCACAAGATTGAACCAAAAGCTAAGAACTTCTCCCATTGCAAGAAAGATCAATCTAGTAGACCAAACCAAACTGATAATTCGAAGAGACTTGCAAAGATAACCAATCATACATAAAAGAATTCAGAGAAGATTCAAATATTGTTCATAGATAATCTTGATCATAAACCCACAATTCATCGGATCTCGACAAACACATTGCAAAAAGAGTGACATCGAATAGATCTCCAAGAAGATCGAGGAGAACTTTGTATTGAGATCCAAAGAGAGAGAAGAAGCCATCTAGCTAATAACTATGGACCCGAAGGTCTGAGGTAAACTACTCACACATCATCGGAGAGGCTATGGTGTTGATGTAGAAGCCCTCCGTGATC